>NC_079506.1:57688505-57994336 GCF_030052815.1 Hevea brasiliensis | reverse complement strand
GAAATGAAATCAGTGGCAAAATTTCCACAATACATCAATCTACAATATTGGTATTTTGACCAAAACCCAGAAATAAAGGAAACTAGGTCAATTGGCTAGGTTAAATTAGTATGCAAATTCTGGAAATTAAGTGACCACTTGACCCCAGAATAGTCTTTTAGTCATATCTCCCACTAGAAAACTCCAATTGGGATGAGCCATATTATTCTGGAAACCTAAGGAATAAGAATCCAACTTTTTTTTAGACACTTTGTTAACACCCTCACTGTAGCCATTCTGTACATTCTACTGTTCAGGTGACCGGTGTCGGTCCGGATAGCTAGAACATCTGGAAAAATATTTAGATTAAAGTGAGGAGCCATAAATAACTCAAATAATAATAAAAAAAATTTAGAAAAAATTTTAGAAATAAAATACAACCAAGTTAAATGAGCTGGTGCCCTAGCGATGGGTAACCTAGTGGGAAGTTGCGATCTTCGCAGCTGGAAGCCCTAAACCCAGGAGAAAATTTATAAAATAATTTTTGGGACTCCAGAGAAGAGTCATTGAGGTTACTATGGCATTAGAGTGCCAAAAAAGATTAGAAAAATTTTTCGATCAGTACACACGATTTTGGCTCAATAAGCCAAACGGAGGGCATTTTGGTCATTTCGTCTTCAAATATGATTTTTGGCCGACTTGTCCAGTTAAGTAAATAATTATTATGATATAAAATATGAATAAATATTGCTAAAAATTGAATTGAAAATGAGTAGAAAAGAAAAGAAAAGAAAATGGATGAAAATTTGAATTTTGACATCACATGATGTCATTAAAAAGCTCCCACCAATTATATTTTTGACAAACCCTTATTAAACCATTAAAAAGAAGATAAAATGAGGAAAAAACTTAAAAAGAACTCAACCTTCTTCTTCCTAAAACACCAGCCGAACCAGCTTCCTTCATAGTCCACTATTGTTGTTTCAAAATTTCTTCATTTCTTCCTCAATTCAACCCTAAAACCCCTAGCTCACTTCATTAAAACTTGTCCACTTCTTTTGGGAAGGTGTTTGGCAGCCAAGAAAACCAAAGAAAGTGAAGGAAAAATTGAAGTTAGCTAAGGGAAAATTCTGCTCACAAGATTAGTGCTAATTCCTTCAAAAAAAATTTTATGTATACCTTATATGGAGTAGGAATTGAGTGAGAAAATTTAGTAGAATTTGTAACACCCCTATTTGCATAGCCTGGTACATTTTACTATTCCGGTGACTAGTGTCGGTCCGGACAATTAAGAGAATTAGAACCATGTCTAAGACACCTAGTTAAGCCCTGAACACAAATAATTAGTAATTGCCAAATAGTTAAGTATAAATAAGAAAAATAGAACACAAGAAGTTAAATGAGCTGGGAGTCACAACGATGGGTGACCTTCTCGGGAATGACTGCAAGGTCAGTCTAAACTCAAATTTCAAACCCTAAAATGTGATGCTGCGGTCCTTAGGACTATTGCAAACACAGTGGAAAAGAGAAAATCACAGAAAAGAATTGTTAAGCAGGTCAAATAATTAGGTCAGGGATCCGGAAGAAATATCGAATAACTTGCAAACTGGATTGAACTAGCGAGGGGCAATTTGGTCAATTCATCCCTAGAGCTGACACCTGACCTAACTGTCCAATAAAATTGGAGAAAAGAAAATGTTAGGATCAAGAATTAAATTAAAGAACTAATGGAAAAATAAATGAAAAAGAAATGAAAAATCCAAAAATCAAAAAGTTTATGACATCATGCATGATATAAGCATGATGTAATAAACCTAATATTTAAAAATTAAAATTTTGAGGATAATTATGTATTGATAAGTTAAAAATTCAAAAGAAAAAAAAAAGAATTGTCTTCTTCTTCTCCAAAAAAAACGTCCTCTCTCTCTCTCTCTTGCTTTCTCCCTCAACCACCATTAACAACCAAAGCCTCAAGCTTCCAAATACTTGATTTCCACCATAAATCTTAGTAAAAAGCCTAGAAACCTTCTAAGTGCCATTGGAAGAGAAGATTTGAAGTGGAAGAAAGAGGAAAGAAGTGGAGTTTAAGAAGTTAGAAAAGCTCTAATTGAGGTAAGTGATTGAATTTGAAAATTTTAGTTTATTTGTTGTGTATTTAGCTCACTTAACTTAGAAATTGTGTAAAATCAAACAAAAATAATTATTGAGGGACCAAACATGAAATTCATCTAGCTAGGGTTAGAGTTTGATATGAATGAGTTTGATGGTTTTGAATGGTTATTTGAAGTGAATTAATTGTATAAATCATGAATATACGCTTTAAATTTGCATTAGAGTTGAAATGTATGTAACTAGGGTTTGGAGATTGTGAACAATTAAAGAAAAATTTAAGAATTAGCCAAATGATGTTATTGACCTTATTTGAGTTGAGAAATGGTCAATTGTGACCATTTGTGGTGTGTATGAATTGTTGGAACTAAGTTCCAATTCGGATTGGTGAAGTTCAATCTGCAAGCAGCTTAACCTAGATCTCTTTAAGGGACCAAAACTGAAAATTTACCAACCCAATTAGTATGAAGCCAATTAAGAATGAAACTAGACACAAAATGGCACATTTTTCATTTAGGAATCATGCCCAGAAAGTGACCATAACTTAGTGAACAATTAGGCCAAATCCAGAATAGAGCAAACTAACCTGTATAAAAATGACCAAATGAACAGTAGTTACGTAAATGACCATAACTTGGTCTAGGAAGGTCCAAATGACCTGAATTTTATACTGAAAGAAAACTGAGACATAGCCCTACAACTTTCATGAAGAAAACAAACCCAAAATTTGACCATAAGATGTCCAAAAACTTACCTGCAGTCAACACACAAAAATGGCCAATATCCAGAATTTGCCCAGAATTCTGGATAACACCAAATCCGGCCAGCAATATTCAAATAGCCATAACTAGGGCTACAAAACTCCAAATGGATTGATTCAAAAAGGGAAATAAAAATAAGATAATAAGGAACAACTTCTATGAAGAAAACTTAGCCAAATTACCACAGCAACATGACCAATGGAACAGTGCAAAACTGAACACCAAAACTCAAATTTTGAAATTTGTGCCTAAGAGACTTGAAGTTTGAGAAAACAACCAAAACCAACAAATTAGGTAACCAAAATGTGGTATGTGGGTGAAATTAGAATTTCCATACCTATTAAGCATTAGAAAGTCAACAAATTGACTTTAATAGTATCGTGAATAGTAACTCCGAAATACAAATTTCAAAGAACGTCAAATTAAGCATATTAAAGTTAGATTTGAAATTATTTTTGGACTTATGATAATTTATGATACTGAAACACTGTAAAATTGTGTGTTTCAGTGGAAAAGAATACGGGAAAAGAACTCGAAGCATCGAGTCAAGGCTAAGAGGCGACACGTATAAGGTTTGTGCACAATATAAAATTTGTCTTTAAATTTCTTTTGCAATTGTATAAAATGAATTGTGATTTATTTTGACTGCAACTTTGTCATTGAAATGAACAAATTGTGTTAACCTAAATTATTGTAAAGTTTAATTGTATGTGTTTGATTTGGCAATAAATGTTTAGTAAATGTTTAGTAAATTGCTAAGACTATTTTGAAACCACAGTGTCATGACTGTATATTTGAATGCCTCACTAGCATGACTAGTGGGAGGAATTAGTTTTGAATTTTAATTCCCTCTCTGGCTGAAGTGTTGAGGTGTGTGCTAGTAGAGGAAGAAATTGAATGGGTACCCATATATTTGAGCTAGCTAGCCTTGTGATTTCTCATAAGCCTTTAGCTATTGAGATGAGTATTATTTCGAATGGCATGATATAATTGTGTATTTTTATGAAATTTGTTTTGAGACTTTCTAAATGAAATTGTTTGGATTAAAAGTTTATAAATCATGTTTTGTATCTGTTTCTTATTTTTAGTTCAGTATTTGAATAAATGTGATTTGAATTATGCATAAATGTTATTTTAGTATGTTGTGCACCACTGAGTCATAGTACTCAGTGATAATTATTATTACTGTCGCAGATATAGAAACTAGAAAAGTAGCAGAGTGAGCTGCTGAGGACCTTGGAGCCACATCCCTGAAGATTTGTCGGGTATATTTTATACCCTGATTGTAATATTTAGTTTGATGCATGTAAATGTATGTACATATAATAACTAGTCATGAGCAGTTGTATAGAGTTTGTAATAATACTATTTTAGATTTGCTAATGTAAAGTTTGGTTGATGAGTGTAAATTGTTTTTACTTTAATGAAAAATGAATGGAAATATTGAGTACTATTTTGATGACAATTGAGTTGTGTTGAAGTAGTAGTGAGTTTGATGACAAGAATTATTGGAAGTGTTTTTACAGGTTTTTGAAGAACTGTTTTCTTAAAATACAGACGGCACTCTGCCGAATTTTTTCAAAAATTTGCGTAAAAATAAAATGGATAAAAATTTAAACTAGTTTTTAAACTTCTATTAAATGTAAGAAAATGCTCACCACTTCTAAAAAGTAAGAAAATTATTTTAAAATCCCTTGTAGGATACTTAATGAGTTATCGGTAGGTGAAGTTCGGTAGTTCATTAGGTATTCTACGGGATCATATTATGCCTTACAGAAGAGTAAGGTGTGTGTTTTAGTGGTATCAGAGCGAATTTTTGAATATGTTTTGACTTGAAAATTTATGTCTTTTCTTTGATAAGTATAACTGTTCAATGTCCTTATTTGTTACATACAGTGCATGACATCATAAATATGAACTAACGGAGGGAATCTCCTTGTGTTAATTATTTAGGAGATATCCTAACTCCAAACTGAAATGGAAGAAGGGGATCGCTCTATTGAGCAGTCATTAGAGGCTGAGGCCCTAGGGGAAGTGCCAGCTTTCTAAAATATTAGTGGGTCAGTGGCATCAGCCCCACGAATGTCGTAGTTTCCTACACAATTCGCCTAGCAGATGGTTGCAATGTTTCAACAGATGGCTGGGGGTATGCCTACTCAAGCTCTACCCCAGACTTCTGTGGTGCAACCTCAGGCTCCAGTTAGACAATAGAACAAGCTGTTGAAGTATGAGGTGACAGTATTCAAGGGTATAGTAGACCCTTTAGAGGTAGAGTAGTGGTTAGAGAGGATGGATCGAGCGTTCAAGAAACTGCACTACCCGGATGAACTAAAATTCGAGTATTCAGTATCTTTGTGGCAAGGGGATGTGTATGACTAGTGGAAGACCATCCCCCACAGCTTGGCAGAACCGCTAGTATTGACCTGGGATGACTTCATCAGAGAGTTCAAACACAAATATGTCCCAGATGCATATGTGGATCAGAAACTGCAAGAATTTCTGAGTCTGAAACAAGGCAACAGATCAATGGTAGAATATGAGAGGGAGTTCTCCTGCTTAAGTCACTATGCTGGGAGTCTCCTATCTACTAGCAAAGAAAGGTGTAAGAGATTTGAGACCGGTTTGAAGCCCAGTTTAAGGATGCAAGTAGTGGGATTCAGACATAGTAACTTCTCTGAGCTCATCTCTCAGGCACTTGAGTTAGAAAGAATTGAACTAGAAGCGACCCCAGTGAAAGAGAAATCAGAGAAGACTGAGAAATCAGAGAAAGATAAATGGGAAAAATCAGTAGAGTAAAGTCCTAGTGGTACATCTGGAAAGAAGAAAAATTTTGGGGGACCAGGCAGAGGTGGAAGGTGGAAGGTTTGGAAGGGGTAGATTCTCTGGACAGAGACCCCCTAGATCTGGTTAGCAGTCGACCAGGGATTCATATCCTCCCTGCTCCTGTGAGACATGTGGCAAGATTCATGGGGGAGAATGTTATTGAGCAACAGGAGCTCGCTTTAACTGTGGAGGCAAGGGCCATCTTGCTAAGGACTACACCAGTGCCTCTAGATTTGGTCCAGCTCCAACTAATGCTGAAGGATCCATTTAGAGTCCTGCTACCAAAGGTTCACAACTCGTTAGCAGAGGAAGAGGCAGAGGTAAAGGCAATGCTTTTGGCAGTCAGGGTACCGTTAGCCAGTCAACACAAGGGAGTGCTCCAGCCAGGGTTTACATGATGAGACAGCGAGAAGAGGCTGAGACTTCTGATGTTGTAGCCGGTACATTCTCTATCTCTGATCAAGATGTATTTGTACTGTTTGATCCGGGTTCAACCCACTCATATGTTAGTGCTAGCATAGTCAGTTCTCTTGCTGTTCCCTGTGTCAAGATAAGTTTTGAGGTGCTAGTAACTAGTCCGTTAGGACAAGAGGTTCGGGTCAATAGAATCTATAGAGATTGTCCTTTGATGATCCAAGGATACACTTTTCTATCAAATTTGATTAAAATGCCCTTCAGAGATTATGATATCATTTTGGGCATGGATTGGTTAGCCAGGCATCACGTCATGATTGACTGTAGACTGAAGACAGTCACTTTTGGTCTCCCTTTGTACGGTGATGTACTAATACACGGGGAGAGGCAGTTACTGCCATCAAATATCATTTTGGCTGCACTAGCCAGAAGGATGATCAGAAAGGGGTGTGAAGCATACTTAGCACATGTGATAGACACCCAAGTGGGGAGTCCAGCACTGAGGGACATCCCTACCGTATGTGACTTTGCGGATGTATTTCCTGATGAATTGCCAGGATTACCTCCAAAAAGAGAGGTGTAGTTTGAGATTGATGTTATGCCTAGAGTGGACCCAATCTCGATAACACCATATCGAATGGCACCAGCAGAATTGAAAGAGTTGAAAGTGCAGTTGCAAGAGCTACTTGACAAGGGCCTTATCCACCCTAGTGTGTCACCTTGGGGAGCACCAGTGTTGTTTGTTAAGAAGAAAGATGGCACTCTCTGGTTATGCACTGACTATCGACAGTTGAATAAGGTGACAATAAAGAATAGATACCCATTGCCCTGCATAGATGACTTGTTTGATTAGTTGAGGGGTACAGTTGTGTTCTCCAAAATTGACCTGAGATCATGTTATTATCAACTGAAAGTACAAGAGCAGAGTATTCCTAAAACTGCCTTTAGAACCCGCTATGGACATTATGAGTTCTTGGTCATGCCATTTGGGTTAACTAATGCTCCGGCTGCTTTTATGGATTTGATGAACACTATCTTCAGACCATACCTCAACCAGTTTATTATGGTATTCATTGATGATATATTGATCTACTCTAGGAGTGCAGAGGAGCATGATAGACATCTGCGGATTGTACTGCAGACTTTGAGGGAGAAATAGTTATACGCCAAATTGTCAAAGTGTGAATTTTGGCTGAAGGAAATATCCTTCTTGGGGCACATAGTATCGGCAGAGGGCATCGAGGTAGATCCAAGTAAGATAGAAGTTATCCTTAATTGGAGGCCACCCAGAAATATCACTGAAATTCACAATTTTCTTGGTTTAGCTGGATACTATCATCGATTTGTGAAGGGATTCTCCATGTTGGCATCTCCATTGACTAAGCTACTTCGAAAGGATATAAAATTTCAGTGGACAGATAAAAGCCAACACAGTTTTGATGAGTTGAAGAGATGTTTGACTGAGGCTCCAGTCCTTACTTTACGTACCCCGAGTAAAGAGTATACTGTTTATAGTGACGCTTCTCGCAATGGTCTAGGCTATGTATTGATGCAAGAGCAAAATGTCATTGCCTATGCATCACACCAGCTAAAACCGCATGAGAGAAACTATTATATTTGCTTTTAAGATCTGGAGACACTATTTGTGTGGGGAGAAGTGCTACATTTACACAGATCATAAGAGTTTGAAGTATCTGGGCACTCAGAAGGAGTTGAATTTGAGACAGAGGAGATGGTTAGAGTTGACAAAAGACTATGATTGTCTGATAAACTATCAGCCAGGGAAAGCTAATGTGGTGGCTGATGCCTTAAGTCATAAGACTATGACAAGTCTACGGGTTTCTCCTTTATCTATGGTATACGAGTTGAGAGTATTGCATGCCAGCTTAAAAATTAATGATGAGGGGCAAACAGTAGTTGCATGGCATGTACAGCTAGTATTGATTGATCAGATCAGAATGGCTACTTAGAATGATCAGAAGTATCAGAAGTTGTTAGAAGAAGTTAGACAGGGCAAGAAACCAGAATTCTCAATGAGAGATGATGGTCTACTGCTTCACCAGGGCAGAATGTGTGTTTCTAATGACGTTGATTTGAGATAGATTATTTTGAAGGAAACACATGAGTCTCCTTTTGCTATGCAACCTGGTGGCACAAAAATGTATAGAGGGCTGAAAGAGCACTACTGGTGGATGGGTTTGAAAAGAAATGTAGCATAATTTGTTTCCAAATGCCTAACTTGTCAGCAAGTGAAGGCAGAGCATCAAGTACCAGCTAGTTTGTTACATCCATTACCAGTACTGGAATGGAAATGGAAGAGAATAACTATGAATTTTGTGATGGGACTTCCGAGGACACAGAAGAGTCATGATGCAGTATGGGTTATAGTTGACAGACTAACCAAGTCTACTCATTTTCTACCAGTCCAGATGGACTACAGTTTAGAAAGATTGGCCAAGTTATACATTGATGAGATAGTAAGACTGCATGGAGTGCCAGTATCCATCGTATCTAACAGAGATCCTAGGTTCACTTCTAGATTCTGGGATAGTCTTCAGGGAGCCCTAAGAACTAGATTGAACTTTAGCACGACATTCCACCCATAAACAGATGGCCAGTCTGAGAGAGTAATACAGATATTGGAGGATATGCTACGGGCTTGTGTGATTGAGTTTGAGGATAGTTGGGACACACACTTGCCTTTGATTGAGTTTGCTTATAACAACAGCTATCAATCAAGTATTGGAATGCCTCCATATGAAGCTTTGTATGGCAGGAAGTGCAGAACCCCATTGTGTTGGGATGAGGTAGGTGAAAGAAAGATGACTGGGCCAAAAATTGTTCAGCAAACTGAAAAGAAAATCAAATTGATCAAAGATCAACTTAAGACTGCATCAGACCATCAGAAGTCCTATATTGATCTGAAGAGAAGGGATATTGAATATGCAGTGGGTGATAAAGTATTCCTCAAGGTTTCCCCTTGGAAGAGAATTATGAGATTCGGCAGAAAGGGGAAATTGAGTCCTCATTTCATTGGGCCATATGAGGTTCTAGAGAGAGTGGGTCCCTTGGCATATCATTTGGCACTACCTCCAGAGTTGGAGAAGATACATAACGTCTTCCATGTGTCTATGTTGAGGAGGTACAGATCTAACTCATCTCATGTACTACTAGTAGAAGAGATTGAGGTGAATCTAGACCTCACATATGAGAAAGAACCCATAGAGATTCTGGCTTATGAGGTGAAGCAGCTATGGAACAAGCAAATACCGTTAGTGAAAGTGCTATGGAACCATCATTCAGGCCAGGAGGCTACTTGGGAATAAGAGGAAGACATGAGGAGACAGCACCCATAGCTGTTCAGAGATTGATACCAGGTAAAATTTCGAGACGAAATTTATTTTAAGGGGAAGAATTGTAACACCCCTATTTGCATAGCCTGGTACATTTTACTGTTCCGGTGACTAGTATCGGTCCGAACAATTAAGAGAATTAGAACCACGTCTAAGAGACCTAGTTAAGCCCTGAACGCAAATAATTAGTAATTGCCAAATAGTTAAGTATAAATAAGAAAAACAGAACACAAGAAGTTAAATGAGTTGGGAGTCACAGCGATGGGTGATTTTCTCGGGAATGACTGCAAGGTCAATCTAAACTCAAATTTTGAATCGTAAATGTGATGCTGCAGTCCTTAGGACTATTGCAAACACAGTGGAAAAGAGAAAATCACAGAAAAGAATTGTTAAGTAGGTCAAATAATTAGGTCTGGGATACGGAAGAAATATCAAATAACTTACAAACTGGATTGAACCAGCGAGGGGCAATTTGGTCAATTCACCCCTAGAGCTGACACCTGACCTAACTGTCTAATAAAATTGGAGAAAAGAAAATTTCGAGATCAAAAATTAAATTAAAGAACTAATGGAAAAATAAATTAAAGAACTAATGGAAAAATAAATGAAAAAGAAATGAAAAATCCAAAAATCAAAAAGTTTATGACATCATGCATGACACAAGCATGATGTAATAAACCTAATATTTAAAAATTGAAATTTTGGGGATAATTATGTATTAATAAGTTAAAAATTCAAAAGAAAAAAAAAAATTGTCTTCTTCTTCTCCAAAAGAAATGTCCTCTCTCTCTTTCTCTTGCTTTCTCCCTCAACCGCCATTAACAATCAAAGCCTCAAGCTTCCAAATACTTGATTTCCACCATAAATCTTAGTAAAAAGCCTAGAAACCTTCTAAGTGCCATTGAAAGAGAAGATTTGAAGTGGAAGAAAGAGGAAAGATGTGGAGTTTAAGAAGTTAGAAAAGTTCTAATTGAGGTAAGTGATTGAATTTGAAAATTTTAGTTTAATTATTGTGTATGTAGCTCACTTAACTTAGAAATTGTGTAAAATCAAACAAAAATAATTATTGAGGGACCAAACATGAAATTCATCCAGCTAGGGTTAGGGTTTGATGTGAATGAGTTTGATGGTTTTAAATGGTTATTTGAAGTGAATTAATTGTATAAATCATGAATATACACTTTAAATTTGCATTAGAGTTGAAATGTATGTAACTAGGGTTTGGAGATTGTGAAAAATTGAAGAAAATTTTGAGAATTGGCCAAATTATTAACCTTATTTGAGTTGAGAAATGGTCAATTGTGACCATTTGTAGTGTGTATGAATTGTTGGAACCAATTTCCAATTCGGATTGGTGAAGGTTAATCTGCAGGCAACTTGACCTAGGTCCCTTTCAGGGACCAAAAATGAAAATTTACCAACCTAATTGGTGTGAGGACAATTGGGAATGAAACTAGACACAAAATGGCACATTTTTCATTTAGGAATCATGCCCAAAAAGTGACCATAACTTAGTGAACAATTAGGCCAAATCTGGAATTAAGCAAACTGACCTGTACAAAAATAACCAAATGAACAGTAGTTACGTAAATGACCATAACTTGGTCTAGGTCCAAATGATCTGAATTTTATACCAAAAGAAAGTTGAGACATAGCCCTACAACTTTCATGAAGAAAATAAACCCAAAATTTGACCATAAGCTGTCCAAAAACTTACCTGCAGTCAACACACAAAAATGGCCAATATCCAGAATTTGCCCAGAATTCTGGGTAGCACCAAATTCAGCTAGCCATGTTTAAATGGCCATAACTAGGGCTAAAAAACTCCAAATGGAGTGATTCAAAAAGGGAAATAAAGTTAAGACAATAAGGAACAACTTCTATGAAGAAAACTTAGCCAAATTGCCACAGCAACATGACCAATGGAACAATGCAAAACTAAACACCAAAACTGAAAATTTGAAATTTGTGCCTAAGAGACTTGAAGTTTGAGAAAACAACCAAAATCAACAAATTAGGTAACCAAAATGTGGTATGTGGGTGAAATTAGAATTTCCATACCTATAAAGCATTAGAAAGTCAATAAATTGACTTGAATAGTGTCGTAAATAGTAACCCCGAAATACAAATTTCAAAGAATGTTAAATTAAGCATATTAAAGTTAGATTTGAAATTATTTTTGGACTTATGATAATTTATAGTGCTGAAACACTGTAAAATTGTGTGTTTCAATGGAAAAGAATACCGAGAAAGAACCTGAAGCATCGAGTCAAGGCCAAGAGGCGACTCGTATAAGGTTTGTGCACAACATAAAATTTTTCTTTAAATTTCTTGCAATTGTATAAAATGAATTATGATTTATTTTGATTGCAACTTTGTGATTGAAATGAACAAATTGTGTTGACATAAATTGTTGTAAAGTTTAATTATATATGTTTGATTTGGCAATAAATGTTTAGTAAATTTCTAAGACTGTTTTGAAACCATAGTGTCATGACCATATATTTGAATGCCTCAGTAGCATGACTAGTGGGAGGAATTAGTTTTGAATTTTGATTCCCTCTCTGGCTGAAGTGCTCAGGTGTGTGCTAGTAGAGGAAGAAATTGAATGGGTACCTATATATTTGAGCTAACTAGCCTTGTGATTTCTCATAAGCCTTTGGCTATTGAGATGAGTATTGTTTCGAATGGCATGATATAACTGTGTGTTTTTATGAAATTTATTTTGAGACTTTCTAAATGAAATTGTTTGGATTGAAAGTTTATAAATCATGTTTTGTATCTATTTCTCATATTCAGTTTAGTATTTGAGTAAATGTGATTTGAATTATACATAAATGTTACTTTAGTATGTTGTGTACTACTAAGTCATAGTACTCAGCAATGACTGTAATTGCTATCGCAGATATAGAGACTAGAGGCAGCAGAGTGAGCTGCTGAGGACATTGGAGCCACATCCCTGAAGTTTTGTCAGGTATATTTTATACCCTGATTGTAATATTTAGTTTGATGTATGTAAATGTATGTACGTATAATAACTGGTCATGAGCAGTTGTATAGAGTTTGTAATAATACTATTTTGGATTTGCTAATGTAAAGTTTGGTTGATGAATGCTAATTGTTTTTACTTTAATGAAAAATGAATGGAAATATTGAGTACTATTTTGATGACAATTGAGTTGTGTTGAAGTAGTAGTGAGTTTGATGAAAAAGAATTATTAGAAGTGTTTTTACAGGTTTTTGAAGAACTGTTTTCTTAAAATACAGACGGCACTCTGCTAAAATTTTTCCAAAAATTTACATAAAAATAAAATGGACAAAATTTTGAACTAGTTTTTAAACTTTTATTAAATGTAAGAAAATGTTCACTACTTCTAAAAAGTAAGAAAATTGTTTTAAAATCCCTGGTAGGGTACTTAATGAGTTATCGATAGGTGAAGTTTGGTAGTTCACTAGGTATTCTACAGGATCATGTTATGCCTTACAGAGGGGTAAGGTGTGACAGAATTAAACAAAATTTGCATGAAGAATTTCTACCAATTTTGGTAGCCATGGTTATCTTAAGGTTGTGATGAACTTCTTTGATTTAAATGAGTGAATAGGTTGTCCTTGATATGAATGTATCACTTAAAACATTAATTTATGAGTTTAGTGGAAGAATTTGAAACTTTGGAATTTTAGGGCTAGGGTTTGAAACTCAAATATGGGGGTAGATGCAATTGAACACAAAATGATGTTGTAATGGTCATTTAGTGACCATTTGGTGTAGTTTGAATTGAAAATGGAGTGATTGGTGACATTAACTAATGTAAAGAATTAGATTGCCTTAAGTGTGTATCCTGGATCCTTTGAGCCCAGTGTGCTCTTGGGGTTCTAACTCAAGTTATGTAACTCCAATTGGTGTAAGGCCAATTGGATGTTAAACTAGACATAAAATGCAACAACTTTGGTGAAGGAACCTATCCCAGAAAACCAAACTAAGTGGCCCTAAAAATTGACCAAATCCGGGTAGCACCAATTCTGCCTGGGCAAAATGACCAAATGAACAGTGTTCATTCATTTGGTCATAACTCAGTGTAGAAAGGTCCAATTGACCTGAAATTTATATCAATGGAAAGCTTAGGCAAATTAGAACAACTTTCATGTAGAACACAAACTCAAATTCTGGAATTAACTAAATGAAATTGCTAGCCAAAATTGAACTACCAAATCTGGCAGAACCATAAATTGCTCAGAAATTCTGGGTAAAGGCAATCCGACCAGTTATGGTGCAATAGCCATAACTTGAGCTAGAAAACTCCAAATAGGTTGATTCAAAAAGTGAAATATAACTAGACACAATAAAGAACAACTTTGATTAAGAACACTTGGCCAAATTCTCACTGTAGAATGACCTAATAGAACAGTGAACTCTAGCCCCCAAAAACTGAAATTTTGATTTATTCTCCATTGGTTAGAAGTATGGATTAGCAACTAATGCCAACACTATTGGAAACCAAAATGTGGTAAATCTATGTGATTAAAACTCATGTAAGTATTATATATGAGAATGTCAATATTTTGACTTAAATAACCAAATGAATAGTAACCTTACATGTTAAGTACAAATATTCAAGAAATAACTTTGTAAAATGCCCTAGTAGGCCTAGTGTGATTGGTTTGGATAGGTTGGCATGCCAATAGGGTTCTGATAGCAGTACTGCATATAGCTTCATGCCATTCTGTGATATGATAGCCTATGGCTATACTGATTATGATGTTATACTTGGCTTTATGCCTTATTGCTTTTATGGCTTATTAGCTATTCTGTCTGCATTGTGACCGATGGTGTGACGGCCCGAGGTACCTGGTACCCAGTGCTAGTTTACCCGTTTATCCAGTCCAGTCAATTTGTATAGTTTACTTGGGCATGGAAAAGTATAAATGTAATTGAATTGATTATTAAAGGAAGTAAGGAAATTAAATATCAAGATAAAGAACAAGAATGATTACAATAAAAAAGAAGCTCAAAATCATCAAGAAAACGGTTAATAAAATGCTAGAAAGAGTTAATATCATAAGATGTAATTAGCCTTCGACTAAACAATAATTTAGTAATTATTTATTTCTTATAAGCACAATAACTAGGAAATATTTTTTTTTTTTTACTTTTATTTGTATATTATATTTTTTTGTATTATTGGCACCACTAAGCTTTATGCTTAGCGCGTTGCTTTTGCAATGCGTAGGTACTGAAGATTTGGACAGAGAGCCTAGTAGACCACAGACTGGGTGAGGCCGTTCACAGTTCTGCATAGTGTCCGTGTCACCTCACAGGCTACAGTGTATTGGTAGGATACTAAGTCCCATTTTGGTATTTTATACTGTTTGTACTATTTGTAATTAAACTTTTATTTTCTCATGTATAAATTGAAACTTATGTAATATAATTTGGTATAAATGTCAGTATTTGTAAATTTGTGTTTATAAATGAAATGTACATGATTATGATGTTAAAATGAATGAATGGCAAATGGAAGAATTTTTGAGAATTGATGTGAAAATTGGGAGTTGTGGAATTGAATGACTATAGGAAGTGTTTTTCACAGGTTCCGAAGAACTGTTTTCTCCATTTTTAGTCGGTACTCTACCGGATTTTTTATAAAATTTTTGGAACGTCAAATGAATTTAAAATTTCAATAAATGACTTAAATGAGTTAAATTTCACAAATTACACTTCATAACCATGAAGAAATAAATTAAGGAAGGATAAAATAATTGAGAAAAAAAAATGGTGTTCTGCTACATTGTGTGGCATATCTTGCTCGGCTACACTGTAGACGGGTAAAGGGTGTCACAACTTTCCTCAAATTATGCATGTAAGAATCCTAAAAGTTGAGTAAAAACCACTGACCTGAACTGGGATCCTGTTGGCATAAGGTACTTGATTCCAGGCCAGTGATTTGGCTATAAGTTATTCTACAAGACTTAAAAATTTCAATCCAAAATTCTGAGTGATCATATGACATAGGACAACAAATTATATGAAAAACACTAAGCCTAAAAGTGACTGCAACATGTCCAATTAAATTGGTAAATTATAACTTCAAAATCTACCTATCTAAGGATCCAAAATTAGGAAATAAACCATTTAGGTTATTTGACCATAACTTGAGTTTTAGAAATCCAAATGATATGATTCAAAAGGGAAAACAAAGACAAGACATAGAGGAACAACGTCCATGAAAGAAGTATGGCCAAACAGTGGCCACAAAGTAATCAAATTGATAGGTAAAGTTAAGACATTAAAACTGAACCTAAAGAAAGGTTCATAAGACAAATTATATTATAGTAGGGTTTTAACCCTAATATGTTACTAAACACTAAATTACATGAAATAGGTATGTGGGACCCACTTTCTCACAATAAAGTGACATGAAATTTCTAATAAGTAATGGATAATGCTTAATTGCCCAAAGTAAACTTAGGTTTTTGTATATAGTTGGATCGATTGGTATACCAATTAGGGACTACAGATAGCAGTACTGCCTACATGAATAATCATTGATCGACAAAATATGTCTGATATGATTGTTCTACAGGTTATATGCCTGCTCGTTGGCTATTAAGCCTAATTTCATTTTTGGCTTTGAAAGCCTGCCTATTGGCCTTGTGCCTGATATGACAATTGTATACAGGGTAGACATATGGAGGTCTAACCAGTATACTCCTATGCATCCAACCTTTATAGTCTGTTATAGGTTACTTGTAATACCCCTAACCTGTCTACAGTGTAGCTGAGCAAGGCATGTCACACGGAGTGCCGGAGCACCTGATCTTATCTGATTTCATTACAGTTCTTGATTTACTTGTTCAAAAACTTTATCTAAGGTTTAGGCTATTTTTATTGTTTATCAAAATCTAACTAATTTAGAAATTTCAAAAATTTGTACGACAATCTGGTAGAGTATCGGCTGTAATTTGGACTAACAGTTCTTCTGAACCTGCCAAAAACAAATTCAATATATACTCAAATTCATAACTCAGATTTTCTCAAAGCATTCTCAATAGTTTCTCAAACTCAGATTCAGTCTCAAAATTTTTCAAACTCAATCTCATTCAGAATCATTATGATTAGATAATCAACTCAAATATCAGAATTCTTATATTTCATTAACTTATATAATTTTCCAATTAAGTACATAAATTTGTCAAGTACAGGATATACAAATAATTTATAATATACTTAGAATGAACAAATTACATAACATGTGTAATTATGAGCCCTATCTACATGCATTGCTGAGGAGGTGACAACCTTGTACTCTTCTAACACTTCTGCAGATCTGGACTCCAAAAATCTCAGTCGACAGTCTACTAGTTTTACCTTCAGTATCTGCGCGAGGAAGCAATTCCATCGCGCTAAGCATTTCTGCTTAGTGGTGCAATAGTATAACAAGAAATAATATATACAAATAAAGAAAGAGATAAATCATAATTCGGATACTCAAGAATCAATTTAATTTAGTATGGTATTTTTAGTATCAACTATCTTATATACTAGTTGTTCCTCTTTGGAAGTGCTAAGTTTATAACTTTTCCGTAATAATACCCAGTATACAAATTATTCTAATTGTATTGTGTTTTAAGTCTCTACGTGTTCTGCAAATTGTATTTTTGTTATGTTTCTATTGCAAATCTCTTTTACTCATTTCATTCAATGCTTAATTTAATTGTACTGAAATTTCCATATACTTAACTTAACTTAACTGCCTGAATTGAATAATGTTTTAATCGACTGCCCATGTAGCCTACACTGACCAGACTGGATAAACGGATATACTAGCACTGGGTACCTAGTACCTCGGGCCGTCACACTATCGATCACAAAGTATCTCCCGGTGTGCAAACAATGTGGCTTAAAAGCCATATAATCAATCAGGCATTAAGCCGAGTATAATAACACAATCCGTATAGCCATAGGCTATTAAAATCATAGTATGGCATAATAAGCCAGAAAACACAAGATAAACGTGAAGCCATTTACGTAATAACCGCTAATCCTATTGGCATGCCAACCTATCCAAACTAGTCAACTAGGCAAACTAGGGCATATTACAAGATTAAATATTTATTTCTTTATCTTTAGGGTTTACTGGTCAATATACAATTCACTGGTCAATGAAAATGTTGACCTTTTTATACATCATGGATAAGTTGATTCTAGTATCAATATGTCACAATTCGCATTTCAGTATCCTGCCAGTATAGTGCAATTTACAATTTTCACAAGTTGGCATTTATTGCCAAATTATTTCTAGGCTTCATTGCATATTATTGTCAAATTTTCTGTTTTAGTGTGCTAGATTGATCTAGCTAAATGTTCTATTTCCATTGGTTTTTAGCTTCTGGTCAAAGAAGCAAATTTGTAGCTCTAAGTCTTATTGAACTTTTGGCACAAATTTCAGGTTATTCTGAGTTGTATAGGCCAAGATATAGTCAATTTACTAAAGGTGGACAGATTGCATCTTTAGTGCAAAATTTGGTCAATTTTAGGTTAAATTCAGTTCTGGCAGTTTTGGTACCCTAATTTGGGCAAACAATTTGACTTGGTTCTGGTCATTTTCTGGGCTTTGGTGTCTTCATAAGAATTGTAGCTCTATATCTAAGCTTCCCATGGTATAAATTTCAGGTCATTCGAACCTGTTTTGTATGAGTTATGGTCATATGAGTGACTACTGTTCAAATGGTCAAATTCTGGGTTGCAATGGTTCTGGACAGTTTTGATACCTCAACTTGTGCAAGCTATTTGACTTAGTAAATGGCATTTTTGGGTTCTATGATCTTCACCAAAGTTTTAGCTCTATGTCTAAGCTTTCCAATGGTATAAATTTTAGGTCATTTGGACCTGTTTTCACTGAGTTATTTTGTGAATACTGTTCATATAGTCAGATTTAGTATTTACACATTACCAAATCCGGATTAGGTCCAATTTATGGTCACTTTCCGGACAGAATTTTAACAATATTTCTACATGAAAGTTGGCACATTTTATGTCTAGTTTTACCTCTAATTGGCCTCATACCAATTGGGGTCACACAATTAGGGTTATAGCTCCAAAGCATACTGCCCTTATACAATTCTTAAATACCAATCAACTACACATTCAATACCTTAGCTCCCCATACCTAAACTCTGGATTGGTAACATACTAACATCATTCATCACACCTCATTATGGTCAATTGGAGCAATATATACAATTCCTCAACATACCAAATACAAACCTAATTCACAAAGTCAACATTAACATAATATCCACATAAAAACACCCAACAATTACATATAATTCTAACAATAATTTACATACACTTCCATTAATCCCTTCGCACCATAATTCATCAAGTAAATTCATGAAATCAAGCACTCTTCATTGAACCTCAAGGCTGCCAAAAAATCACCATTGGCCAAAGTCTTCCACAATTTCTTTCAAACCCCAATTCTAAAGCTCATTCACACATACACATGGAATTAATTCACCAACACATCAAATTACTTTAATTAACCTTAATTCCCATCAAATTCATGTAAGAATAAACCACTTACCTTTCACTTCCATGGCTGTCCAAAATTGAATATATCAATAACTCATCAAATCCTTCAAATTTCTTCACCATTTTACTCATCTCAACCTTAATACAAACTTTAGTGAAGCAAGAGATGAAAAACTAGCACTAACCTTTTGTGGAGCTTGATCAAACTTCATCAAATGCTGCCCTTTTTGCTCCCTATGTGTTGCCCATGATGTGTAGAAGAACTTTAGTGAAGAAACTTAGAGGAAAAAATGGCTTGATCATGGGTTGATGAAGCTTGCTTCATGGACGTCCATGGATGAACTTGAGAGAGAAAATCAAATTCGGCAATGGTGATGAAGGAGTGAAGAAGATGAAATGATTTAGTGGAAAATGCTGTCCACTTATGGTTTTATATCCCACTAACCATTTAAATAATAGTTAAAATAATTAAACTTTCATAATTCTAATTATAGCCCCATATTTCCTTTAATTGCATTTCATTTATAATTTCATTTTTCATGGGATTTTCAAAGTTTAATTCCACTTATTTTTAATGGACATTGAGGTCAAAAGGCAACTCTAGGTGTCAAATGACCAAAATACCTCTCTTCGGGTTGCATTTCGAATTTTTCGGTGCTACCGAATTACTCCTTGTACCGCCGATTCCTTAAATTTTCCTTTTTATTTATATTGACTTACTAAATTTTCTTTGACATTTCCAATGTCAATTACACCTCAGTAGACCTTTAATTAGGTCCTGAAAATATTTCTCGGGGTTCCCTGCGATCCAGGGCTAGTCAACAATCCTCGCCGTAACTTCCCGATGCTGTCACCCATCGCTACGAGTTCAGCTCATTTAACTTAGTCACATTTCATCTCTTTTATTTTCTCTTAATTTTTCTTCTATTTTCTTACCTTGTATTCCATCATTTTATGTCTCCTCACTATCACCAAAACATAATTCCAGACTTTTTTGCTGTCTGTATTCCGACTGTCCACATTCTGGTTGTCTGCATTCGCCGTCATCCTTTTGGTCATGCGACAGACATCACCACAAGACAAAGAGAACATACCGACTACGTAAGTGAGGATGTTACATTAATTGGGCACTGATATAATTTTAAAGAGACTAAAAATGAAATAAATACACAGATAAGATCCTGATAAATAAATTGATCCCAAAATCAAATAAATCTGTAAAAACTTAGAATTTATGAAATTTGCCTAGAATTATTATTTTAATTATTCAATTATTTTTCTTTTAAAGTTATGCACCACTAAGCAATTCACTTAGCGCATTGGTTTTCCATCACGTAGGTACTGGAGAACAGGCACAACCATAGCAGCAGCCACAGCAGTAGTGCCCTAACAGAGATTTGATCAAATCTGATAATGTCTACTAGTCACCTCAGCAATATTTATTTTAGTAGGGCCCATGTTATTAGATTTTGCATTTTGTTTATTGTACATAAGTAGATACAGTGTAATTCATTTTGAACTTTGTAAATAAATTGTAATTATATTTTGGATTGTAAATAAAGTTGTAAGCTTTTGTATATAAATTTTCATATGAATGAGTTGTAATATTTTCTTGAAATTTACATGAAAATTTGTGAATGACATGATGTATATGGAAATATGAGATACATATGTAATTGTTTTTAACAGGTAAATATTGGAACCCGCCATATGCTAATAAAATAAAGGAGGCTCTACCCGGGTTTTCACAAAAATAATTTGTAATAAAAAAAAAAAATTTATCACATGTTTTCTATGAAATTTAAAATTAACAATGGACAAGACAGGATAAGATAGGGTGCTCGGGCACCGAATGTGGCACGCTTTACTCGGCTACACTGTAAACGGGTAAGGGGCGCCACATTTCTAGGTAGGATTTCTTCATGAAAAATGTGGCATTATGTCCCTAGTTTCACCTCCAATTGGCCTTACACCAATTGAAGCTACACAATTCAACTTATGGCCACCCAAACCTACTGGACTCAAAGTCCAGAATTTCCAGCACAAAGGGCAGCACATCCAATTCACAATTCAATGCCACAACCAATTCTATTTTAAGGTCAAACCACATCAAATGGTCACTAATTGACCTTAATAACATCAATTCAACATTAATTGAACAAATCCCCAAATTTATCACTAACCCTAACCATCAAACTCCATAATTGCATCTAACACATACCAATCAACTTATCTATCACATATACTCATCAACCACACTAATAAACAAATTAATTTCATCAAAGATCATCAAACCCTAAATCCTCTCATGGCTGCCGAAAATTGATCCTTCAATTATTTATCATTTTCTTTCAATTTCATAAGATTTCAACTTAATTCATTACACTAACAATGATTAAAGAAAGAAAAAAGTTTGGATATGGCACTAACCTCTCTTTCCACAATTAGTAGTTTGCCTAAACTTCACTTTCTCTTGAATTCTTAGCTGCCAAACATCTTAGCAAGGGTCTAGGATAATTTTTAATGTTGGGATTTAGGGGAAATATGGTGAGGAGAGTGTAAAAATTGAGTTAAAGAAATGAAAATGGAGGTAGGCTTCCATAGAGGTGGTTCGGCTACTTGAGGTGAGGAAGAAGATGGCTAGATTTTTATTTTCATTTGACTTCTTTTTATCCCTTTTATATATCGTTGTCTTATGTTAATTGGTTGAGAATTTTAATTACCTCATTATTGCGTAATGCTTATGTCATAATTAGCTTTTTATTTTCATTTTATTTTGTTTTCTTTTCTTTTTTCTTTTACTCATTTTTAATTAAATTTTTATCAATATTTATTCATATTTTATGACATAAACCTCACTTAAATGGATAAGTTGGTCAAAAATCATCACTGAGAGTGAAATGACCCAAATGCCCTTCATTGTGCTCACCGAGTTAAAACTGTCTGTATCGATTGACATAAATTTTCTTATCATTCTATTGTCATCTAAACCCCATAAATTCCTTCACTTAAGTCCCAAATAATTATTTCACAGGGTTTTCCATGGGTCTAGGGTTGTCAACTGTCTTCACAGTCGCTTCCCGTTAGGGTTACCCATCGCCGGAGCTTCGGCTCATTTAACCTCTTTGCATTTCATTTCTTTAATTTTTTTTCTTAATTTTTCTTGTCATTATTTAGGTTGTTTATGGCTCCTCACTCTAGTTTAAATATAGTTCCAGACATTCTGGCTGTCCGGACAGATATTAGTCATCGGAACAGTAGAAGGTACAGACTACCTAAAGTGAGGGCATTAGAATCGGTCTATTTCAACACCCGATTTGGTGTTAGACAGATACAATATTTAAACCTTGGTGTTTTGTGTATTTTAAAATATATTTTATTACATAAAGAAAAATTTTAAAAATGTGGGCAACTAATTTTTTAATTTTGTTACGTTGATAAAAACTAATCTTTAAAATTAAAATATGGATTTATTAATTTTTTAGTTAATTAGGCCAACAAAAAAATTTTAATTACTATAATATTTGCACATTAAAATTTTTTGCTTTATTGGACCAATAAAAAATATCAATTAATGATAATTATAACATTTAAATATATGGTCCAATGATGTATATAACAACTAGACCAATGTCTATAATGTAACTCGCTCACAACTGTTTTTTAAATTCTTTTTTATTACTTAAAAGTAAATTTAAAAAATATTGATGACTAATTTTTTAACTAAGTTGAGCCATTAAAAAAATAAGCTTTAAAGTATTAGAATATGAACTCATTAAATTTTTTATTTAATTGGGATAATAAGGAAAATCATCCTTTTAAAATTTTGTTAAAATTTTTTTAATGCTAAATATTAGATTATTAAGAATATACCCGCATTTGAAGCACTCTAAATTAAAAATTAAAATTTTAATGGGGCTATGGCTCTATTTTAACCCTCGAGTTTAATGTTAGACTATTAAAAACATTTAGATTAAGGAGTTTTGTCTATTTAACTCATAGTTTGAATCTTTTTAAATTATATTTTTGTTACTTAAAGGAAAATTTGAAAAATATGGGCCACTAATTTTTCAATTTTCTTAGGTAAAAAAAAAAAAAAAAACTAGTGGCCCATTATTGTCTTTTAAATAAGTGGAATTTTATTGGCCCATTAATAATCTTTTCAATTTAAAAATATGGACTAATTAATTTTTGTTTAATTGAGCCAATAAAAAACTTTAAAATTATAATAATATTAGCCCATTAATTTTTTTTTTCTTTATTGGCCTAATAAAAAATATTTATAACATTTAGATATATGGGGCCAATGATGGATATAATAACTAGATTTAGGTATTTTATGTATCTCACTCACAATTTAATTATTTTTTATTACTTAAAAATAAACTTGAAAAATATCAACAATTAATTTTTTAACTAAGTTGGGCCAATAAAAAAAAAGCTTTAATTGTTTATTATATGGGCTCATTAAATTTTCTATTTAATTGGTAAACAAAAAAATCAGCCTTTTAAAATTTTTTTAAAATTTTTTTGAGACCAAATGTTAGAAACTGCTAAGAACATACTCACATTTATAGTACTCTAAATTAAAAATTAAATTTTTAGAGGGGTTATCACTCTGTTTCAACAGTCAAGTTTAGTGTACAATATTTAGACCATGGTATTTTATGTATTTAACTCACAATTTGAATCTTTTTAAATTATTTTTTTGTTACTTAAAAAATTTAAAAATATGAGCTACTAATTTTTCAATTTTGTTATGTTAATAAAAACTAATCTTTTAAAAAGTAAAAAATGGACTCATTAATTTCTTGTTTAATTGGACCAATAAAAAAAATTTTAATTATTAAAATATTTGGCCATAATTTTTTTGCTTTCCTTTTGTCAATAGATAAAATACAAGCACACATGGGTTAGTGACAATAATGGACCGCTGTTAAAATCATGGCAATTTTAACAAAGTCCTTGTTCCTATGTAATGACGATTATAACTTTTAGATATACGGGGCCAACGTTGGATGTAGCAACTAGACTATGGTGTTTTGTGCATCTCACTCACAAACTAATTCTTTTTAAATTATTTTTTTACTACCTAAAAGTAAATTTAAAAAATATCAATGATCAGTTTTTTAACTAAGTTGGGCCAATAAAAAAATAAGCTTAAAATTATTATAATATGGGATCATTAATTTTTTTTTATTTAATTGGGCTGATAAAGAAAAACAACCTTTTTAAAATTTTGTTAAAATTTTTATAGGCTAAATGATAGAGGCTAAGGTATTCTAAATTAAAAATTAAATTTTTGGAGGGACTGTGGCTTGGTTTCTACCCTTGAGTTCAGTGTTAAACAAATGCAACATTTAGATCTAAATGTTTTGTGTATTAAAGAATTTGAATCTTTTTAAAATATTTTTTTATTGCCTAAAAGAAAATTTTAAAAATACAGGCAACTAATTTTTCAATTTTATTAAGTCAATAAAATTAATCTTTTAAAAATTAAAATCTGAACTCATTAATTTTTTGTTTAATTGGGCCAATAAAAAAATTTTAAAGTTACTAGAATATTAGTCCATTAAAGTTTTTGCTTTATTGGGCCAATGGAAAATATAAATTAATGAGGATTATAAAATTATATATATGAGACCAATGATGGATATAGCAATTAGACATAAGTATTTTATGTACATCACTCGCAATTTAATTCTTTTTATTATATAAAATTTAATTTAAAAAATATTGGCTAAGTTGAGCCAACAAAAAAATAAGCTCAATAAGCGCTTATTAAATTTGTTATTTAATTGGGCTAATAAAAAAGTCAACCTTCTGAAATTTTGTTAAGATTTTTTTTCAAGCTAAATGTGAGACATTTAAGAATATACCCATATTTAAAGTACTTTATATATTAAATTAAAATTTTGGAGGGGCTATGCCTCTGTTTTAACCACTGAGTTTAGTATTAGACAAACACAATATTTAGACCTAAGTGCTTTGCATATTTAACTCAAAATATAGACCTTTATGAAATATTTTTTAATTACTTAAAAAGAAAATTTTTAAAATATGGGCTACTAATTTTTCAATTTTATTAGATCAATAAAAATTAATCCTTTAAAAATTAAAATATGAACACGACAACTTTTTGTGCAATTGGCCAATAAAAAACATTGAAATTACAGGAATATTGGCCCATTAATTTTTTTTTAATTTATTGGGCTAATAAAAAAATAATTACTGACGATTATAATATTTAGATATATGGGCCAATGATGGATATAGCAACTAATCATAGGAGTTTTGTGTACTTCACTCACAATATAATTCTTTTCAAATTCTTTTTTATTACTTAAAAATAAATTTAAGAAATATTGGCAATTAATTTTTTTACTAATTATTAGCAAAAAAATCAATTTTTAAAATTTTGTTAAAATTTTTTTGAGGCTAAATGTTAGATAATATTAAGAACATAACCACATTTATAGTACACTAAATTGAAAATTAAAATTCTGGAGGGATTGTAGCTCTATTTCAATCATCGAGTTCGATGTTAGATAGATACAACATTCAAGCCTAGGAATTTTTGCATATTTAACTCGCAATTTGAATTTTTTTAAAATATTTTTTTATTACTTAAAGGAAAATTTTAAAAATATGAGCCAATAATTTTTTCAATTTTTTTAGGTCAATAAAAACTAATTTTTTAAAAAATAAAATATGGACTCATTAATTTTCTTTTTAATTCAGCCAATAAAAAAATTTTTAAATACTAAAATATTTACCCATTAATCTTTTTCTTTTACTTTATTGGGCCAACAAAAAATATCAATTAATGACGATTAGAACTTCTAGATATATGTAGTCAACGTCGAATATAGCAACTAGACCAAGGTGTTTTGCGTATCTCGCTCATACTTTAATTCTTTTTAAATTATTTTTTTTACTTAAAAGTAAATTTAAAAATTATTGGCAACCAATTTTTTAACTAAGTTAGGCCAATAAAAAATTAAGCTTAAAATTATTAGAATATGGGCTCAATAATTTTTTTTTTATTTAATTGGGCTAATAAAGAAAATTAAACTTTTAAAATTTTGTTAAAAATTTTTTAAGACTAAACGTATTTTTAAAGTTTTTTTGTTATTGCCGAAAGGAAATTTTTATTATTGCCTAAAGAAAAATTTTAAAAATGTAGACAACTAATTTTTTAATTTTGATAAGTCAATAAAATGTAAGCTTAAAATTATTAGAATATAGGCTCATTAAATTTTTTATTTAATTGGGCTAATAAAAAAATAAATCTTTTAAAATGTTGCTAATATTTTTTTGAGACTAAATGTGACAGACACTTAACAACATACTCTAATTTAAAGTATTCTAAATTAAATTAAATTTTAAATTTTGGAGCGACTGTGAATCTATTTTAATACTCGAGTTCTATGTTAAACGGATGCAACATTTAGATAGGCATTTTGTGTATTTAAGTGACAATTTGAAACTCTTTAAAAAAATTTTTCTTAAAGGAAAATTTTAAAAATGTGGGCCACTAATTTTTTAATTTTGTTAGGTCAACAAAACTAATCTTTTAAAAATTAAAATATGAACTCATTAATTTTTTTTAATTAGGTCAATAAATTCTTTTTAAATTCCTTTTATTACTTAAAAAGTAAATTTAAAAATAATTGACCACAAATTTTTTGACTATGTTAGGCCAGTAAAAAAAAATGTTAATTTTCACATTATTAGAATATGAGCTCATTAAAATTTTTTATTTAGTTGGGCTAATAAAAAAAACAACCTTTTGAAATCTTGTTAAAAAAATTTTTTGAGGCAAAATTTGAGATGCATTAAGAACCTACTCACATTTAAAGTATACTAAATTAAAATTTTAAAATATTAGATGGCCTATGGCTCTGTTTCAACCCCGAGTTTAGTTTTAGACGAATTCAATATTGAGACTTAGCTATTTTGTGTATTTATTTGTGTATTTAAATCATAAATTGAATTTTTTTAAAATTATTTTTAGTTACTTAAAGGAAAATTTTAAAAATATGGGCCACTAAGTTTTCAATTGTGTTAGGTCAACAAAAGCTAATATTTTAAAAATTAAAATATGGACTCATTTATTTCCTTTAATTGAGCCAATAAAAAAACTTTTAAATTACTAGAATATTTGTCTATTAATTTTTTTTTTTGCTTTATTGGGTCAATAAAAAAAATCAATTAGTGATGATTATAACATTTAGATGTATAAGACTAATGACAGATATAATATCTAGACCTAGATATTTTACATACATAACTCACAATTTAATTCCTGTTAAATTTTTTTAATGCTTAAAAATAAATTTAAAAAATATGTATGACCAATTTTTTAACTAAGTTGGACAAAAAAAAAGTAAGCTTTAAATTATTAGAATATGGACTAATTAAATTTTTTATTTAATTGGTTAATAAAAAAATCAATCTTTTAAAATTTGTTAAGATTTTTTAAAGACTAAACGTGAGAGGCAATAAAAAAACATATCCTTATTTAAAGTATTCTAAATAAAAAAATTTTAATTTGGAGGGGCGGTGGTTCTATTTCAACCAATGAGTTTGGTGCTAGACGAATGCAGCATTTGGACTTAAGTGTTTTGAGTATGTAACTCATAGTTTGAATCTTTTTAAAATATTTTTTTATTACTTAGAGCGAACTTTTAAAAATATGAATAACTAATTTTTCAATTTTGTTAAGTCAATAGAAAATAATCTTTTAAAAATTAAAATATGGACTCATTAATTTATTATTTAATTGGGCCAATAAATTCTTTTAAATTTTTTTATTACTTAAAAGTAAATTTAAAAAATATCAACGATCAATTTTTCAACTAAGTTGAGCCAATAAAAAAAATAAGTTTCAAATTATTAGAATATAGGCTCATTAAATTTTTTATTTCATTGAGCTAATAAAGAAAAATCAACTCTTTAAAATTTTGTTAAGATCTTTTTGAGACTAAACGTAAGAGATAGGTGAAAACATACCCATATTTAAAGTACTTGAAATTAAAAATGAAAATTTTGGAGGGCTATGGCTCTATTTGAACTTTTGAGTTTGATATTAGACGAATGTAACATTTAAACTAATGTGTTTTGTTTATTTAACTCAAAATTTGAATATTTTTAAAATATTTTTTTATTACTTACAGGAAAGTTTTAAAAACGTGGGCTACTAATTTTTCAATTTTATTAGGTCAATAAAAACTAATATTTTAAAAATTAAAATATAGACTAATTAACTTTTTGTTCAATTGGGCTAATAGAAAAAACTTTTAAATTACCAGAATATTAGCCCATTAAAATTTTTGCCTTATTGGGTGAATAAAAAAAATCAATTAGTGGTAGTTATGACATATAAACATATGGGGCCAAAGATTTATATAACAAGTAGACTCATGAGTTTTTCGTATTTAACTCACAATATCAATCTTCTTAAAATTTTTTATTAGTAATTAATGGAAAATTTTAAAAATGTAGGCCACTAATTTTGCAATTTTTTTAGGTCAATAAAAACTAAATTTTTTGAAAAAAAAATTGAAATATGAACTCATAAATTTTTTGTTTAATTAAGCCAATAAAAAACCATTGAAATTACTACAATATTTGCCCATTAAACTTTTTGTTTTATTGGGCTAATAAAAAAAATAAATTAATGTGATTATAATATTTAGATATATAGGGTCAATGATAGATATAATAACTAGACCTGAGTGTTTTATGTATCTCATTCACAATTTAATTATTTTAAATTATTTTTTAATAATATATTTTAAAATTATCAGTGATCAATTTTTAAAATAAGTTGGGCTAATAAAAAAAATATGCTTCGAATTATTAGAATATGGGCTCATTCAATTTTTTATTTAATTGAGTTATTAAAAAGATAAATGTAACACCCCAAAATTTTAAATTTATTATTTTATGAGCATTTTTGGTATTTTAATTTTATTTAAATTTTAGGAATTTTTTTGAGATTTTTCGGATTTTAAAAATCGGGTTCGATTTTCCAAAAATATAAATTTTGATGATTTTTAAAAATTAATTTAAAGACCACGTGGCAAAACTAAAAATATATTTGGAGTCTACGTATTTTTCTGAGTTTTCTGGAATTTTTTCGGAATTTTTGGACCTCGTTTTCGGTCTCGAGGCAGAGTAAAAATTTAAAATTTTGTATCTTGAATCGGACCGGCCGAATCGAACCGGACCGGATCGGACCGGTTGAATCGGGCCGGCCTTTTCCTTTTTCTTCTTTCCTTCCCCGCGCGCGTCGACCTCTCTTCCTTCTCTCTCTCTTTTCTCTCTCCTCCTACCCCTGCCGCCGGCCAGCCACCTCCCCCTGCCACCCGGCCGCGCGACCTCGACCTCCCCGGCCACGCCGCTAAACGGCTGGAAAACGCGCGCGAACTCCCTCCCTCGCGTGCGCGGCGTTTCGACTTCCCTGGCCAAAATCTGGCCGATCCGGCCACCAATCGGACCGGGTCTTGTGTCTAAAATCATCTACTCGACGAGAGCTTTCCATAGACACCAAGAACGCCGAAATCCATCGAGCGGTTTGTCCAATTTTTGTCCGGGAAGTTTTAGCCCATTTTGACTTTCGGGCTAGATTTCTCGCAAACCGTGAATCCCACGAGAAAACCGAGAGTACCAGAGCGCTCCACTCGTCGAGAGCTTCGCGGCGACATAAATTTTGAATTTTTTCGACACCGTTTTTCGGTGGGTCTCACGGAACTTCGCAGTGTTTTTCCGAGCATTAAATGAGCTTAGAAAATTCTAAAAAATTTATGTACTAACCCCCGTGTTATGGGCTTCGTGTAGGTATCCTCAATTCACGGAAATTCGACAGTTGACCAGGTCTGCAAATTTCGGGCCAGACAGACCCGTTACCAGAAAAGTCTCCGAATTGGCCTGAGGTTTTGGCTACCCCCCCATTATCAGACGTTCCGAGTGCGTTCTCGAAGTCAGAATCGGCAAAGGTAAACCCGAACCTTGCTTTTTCATAATTTTCTAGTGCTTAAATAGGATTAAAAATTCATAAAATATTCGTGGTAGCTCAGAAAATTATGATTCTTTTTGCAATAGCCTAGTAATATTGCTAAGGACCGCGGGGCAAAGTTTTAGAATTTTTAGAGCTATTTGGGTAGTTTTTGCAAAAATGATCAATTATAAGGACTAAATTGAAATTTTACATATTGTGATGGATGACTGATTTGATGGGCCCAGGAGGGGCTGTGTGATATGATTGAGCTGTGGATATATGGATTGTGAATATAGAAGTGCATTTTGAGCTATTTTGCAGGTTGGGTAGGTCCTAGGTATAGGGGAGACTCTGCCGGATTTTCGGCACGACTTAGGACGTATTTGGTCTTTTCTTGATTGTATCGAGTCATTTATATTAAAAATTGTAATGTAATTGTCAGGTGAACCGGGACAGCCTTCTTCTTCCGCCCAGCCGCCTCAGTGACCACCGTCAAGTCTGTGAGTAAAATATTAATTTTAATTGTAATTTCGATATTATTATATGTTCAAGCATGCCCATGCATCACTTATATGCATATATTTATGTAGTTAAACTCTAGGCACGATTTATGTTGCATTCATAACTGTGAAAGTGCCATGTATGTTGCTGTGGTAATTTGGAGCAGTGTGTGTGTGTTGGCGTGCGTGTGATGTTGTGTGGACTATGGATAGGACGAGTAGACACGGCTTGAGATCTTCGCTGGGACCCGGTCCTTCGGGGTAGACACGGCTTGAGTTCTTCGCTGGGACCCCGATTTGGTTATTAAGTGGAAGTCCGAGCTGAGTTCTTCACGCACAGATTGGAATTAAGAGAGCTGTATAGGGGATCAGCTCCCATATATATTATGATTGATGTTACTGGGTGTGTGAGTGCTCCAAATTACCTTTTTGATGTTATGATATGAATTTATTGCTAATGCTGCATTTCACTCTACAGGGTGCACTAGTTCTAGATAGTTATAGAGATTATGGTTAAAATTGATATTTTACTCTCTGAGTCGAACGCTCACTCCTGTTCAATATTTTTTCAGGCTACAGGAGGATTTTATTGTGGTTAACCTGCTTTTATTCTTCACAGGTTGTTATTCAATATTTGTGTAATTTTATTTACTCCTAGATTTTCCGCATGTGTTAGAAATATTTAAATGATTCGGGTCTGTAATATAATTGTTATGTGGACCTGTAAAAATATTCTATGCATGATTCATGGATTGGATGAGGGAGCTGAGCTCCCATTTATTTTTATGATGATGAGTATGTGGAGGGTGAGCTGAGCTCCCCAATTGATGTTATATTTTGTTTACAGGTCGGGTGAGTCAAAAACTCCCCGTTGAAAGGTCCACTTTATGGCCGGACTCCGTTCGATTGATTTCTTGATATTGGGCTCAAATGGGCCTTAGAGTTGGGTTAAGTGAATAGTTAGGCTTACTACGGGCCTCGGGGGCTTTAGGCTGGCCCAGGTCCTAGTGCCGGTCCGGCCCATAGGTTGGGTCGTGACAATAAATCTTTTAAAATTTTGTTATGATTTTTTTAAGGCTAAACATTAGAAAAAGTTAAGAACAAACTCACATTTAAAATATTCTAAATTAAAATTAAAATTTTAGAGAGGCTATGGCTCTGTTTCAACTCTTGAGTTCGATGTTAGACGGATGCAACATTTAAACCTATGTGTTTTGTGTATTTAACTCCTAATTTGAATCTTTTTAAAAAAAAATTTAAATACTTAAAGGAAATTTTAGAAATTCGGTCCACTAACTTTTCAATTTTGTAAGATCAATATAAACTAATCTTTTAAATATTAAAATATAGACTTACTAACTTTTTTTTTAATTAGGCCAATAAAAAAATTACTTTTAAATTATTAGAATATTAGCCCGTTAAATTTTTTGTTTTATTAGGCCACACAAAAAATAATTAATGATGATTATAAAATTTAGATATATAGGGCTAATAATAAGTGGTCCTAGGTGTTTCATGTACCTCGATCACATTCTAATTTTTTTAATTCTTTTTATTACTTAAAAATAAATTTAAAAAATATCAATGACTAATTTTTCAAATAAGTTGGGTTGATAAAAAATCATTCAAATTACTACAATATCAGCTCATTAATTTTTTTTTTAATTTGGCTAATAAAAAAAAGAACCTTGTAGAAGTTTGACAAAATTTTTTGAGGCAAAATGTGAGAGACATTTAAGAACATACCTACATTTAAAATACTCTAACTTAAAAATTAAAATTTTGAGGGGTTGTGACTCTTTTTCAACTCTCGAGTTTAGTGTTAGATGGATACAGCATTTAGACCTAGGTGTTTTATGTATTTAACTCGCAATTTGAATCTTTTTGAAATATTTTTTTATTACTTAAAAGAAAATATTAAAAAAGTAAGCCACTAATTTTTCAATTTTATTAGGTTAATAAAAACTATCTTTTAAAATTTAAATATGGATTCATTAATTCTTTATTTCATTGGGCCAATAAAAAAAACATTTGAAATACTAGAATATTGGTCCATTAAATATTTTTCTTTATTGGGCCAATAAAAGATATCAATTAAGGACGATTATAACATTTACATATATGGGGCCAATGACGTATATAACAACTAAACCTATGTATTTTATGTACCTCACTCGCAATAAAAGATATCAGTAATTTTTCAATTTTGTTAGGTCAATGAAAATTAATATTTTAAAAATTAAAATATAGACTTATTAATTTTTTGTTTAATTAGACAAATAAAAAGTTTTAAATTAATAGAATATTGGTCTACTAAATTTTTTTCTTTATTAGGCCAATAAAACATCAATTAATGACTATTATGATGTTTAGATATATGGGATTAATGATGGATATAACAACTAGACTTAGTTGTTTTATTACTTAAATATAAATTTAAAAAATATCAATGACCAATTTTTTTTTACTAAGTTGGGTAACGAAAAAAGAATCTTCAAATTATTAGAATATAGGCTAATTTATTTTATTTTATTTTATTAGATAATAAAAAAAATTAACCTCTTAAAATTTTATTATGGCTAAATGTGAGAGACAATTAAGAATATACCCACATTTAAAAATACTGTAAATTAAAATTTAAAATTTTTGAAAGGGTTGCGACTCTATTTCAACCCTTGAGTTTGATGTTAAACAGATATAACATTTAAACCTCGATGTTTTGTGTATTTAAGTCACAATTTGAATCTATTCAAAATATATTTTTATTGCTTAAAGGAAAACTTTAAAAATGTGGGGCTCTGTTTTTCAATTTGTTAGGTCAATAAAAATTAAAATATGGATGATTAATTTTTCATTTAAATGAGCTAATTAAAAAAACTTTTAAATTACTAGAATATAGGTCCAATAAATTTTTTACTGTATTGGGCCAATAAAAAAAATCAATTAATGACGATTATAATATTTAGATATATGGGGTCAATTATGGATATAACAACTAAACCTAACTGTTTTATGTACCCCACTCACAGTTTAATTCTTTTTAAATTAATTTTTATTACTTAAATATAAATCTAAAAAATATCAGCAACTAATTTTTTAACTAAGTTGGGTAATAAAAAAAATTCAAATTATTAGAACATGGGCTTATTAATTTTTTTTATTTAATTGGGCTAATAAAAAAAATCAAACTTTTAAAATTTTTTATGCTAAGCATGAAAGACAGTCAAAATGTACCCACATTGGATGTACTCTAAGTTGAAAAGTAAAATTTTTTGAGAGGTTGTAGCTCTATTTCAATCCTCAATTTTTTAATTTTTTTTGAGATTAAATGTGAGAGACAATTAAGAATATGCCAATATTTAAAATACTCTAAATTAAAAATTAAAAATTAAAAATTAAAATTTTAGAGCGATTGTGGCTCTATTTCAACCCTTGAATTTATTATTAGATGAATGCAATATTTAGACCTATGTATTTTGTATATGTAACTCATAATTTAAATCTATTTAAAATATATTTTAGTTACTTGAAGGAAAATTTTTAAAAGTGAGCTACTAATTTTTTTAATTTTGTTAAGTCAATAAAAACTGATCTTTTAAAAAATTAAAATATGAACTCATTAATTTTTTGTTTAATTGGGCAAATAAAAAAATTTAAACTACTAGAATATTGGTTCTTTAATTTTTTTTTATTGAGACAATAAAAAAATCAATTAATGACGATTATAAAATTTAGATATGTAGGGCCAATGACAGATATAACAACTATATCTAGTTGTTTTATGTACTCCCTTGCAATTTAATTCTTTTTAAATATTTTATTACTTAAAAATGAATTTTAAATAACATTGGTGACCAATTTTTTAACTAAATTGGGCCAATAAAAAAAATAAGCTTCAAATTATTCAAAAATAATCCCATTAAAATTTTTATTTAATTGGGCTAATTAAAAAAAAATCATGTTTTCAAAATTCTCTTAAAATTTTTTTGATGCTAAACGTGAGAGACTGTTAAGAACATACCAATATTTAAAGTACTTTAAATTTAAAATTAATAGTTTGGATGTGTTGTCGCTCTATTACAACCCCCAATTTTCGGTGTTAGATAAATATAACATTAAGACCTAGGTATTTTGTATATTTAACTCATAATTCGAATCTATTTAAAATATTTTTTTATTACTTAAAGCAAAATTTAAAAAATGAGGGCCAGTAATTTTTTTAATTTTGTTAGGTAAATAAAAAATAATCTTTTAAAAATTAAAATATGGACTCAACAATTTTTTGTTTAATTCGGCTGATAAAAAATCTTTTAAATTACTAGAATATTGAACCATTAAAATTTTTTTTCTTTATTGGGCCAATAAAAAAAATTCAATTAATAACGATTATTACATTTAGATATATAGGCCAATAGCGGATATAACAATAAGACCTAGTTGTTTTATGCACCTTACTCTCAATATAATTCTTTACAAATTCTTTTTTATTACATAAAAATAAATTTAAAAAAATCAATGACCAATTTTTTTAACTAAGTTGGGCAAATAAAAAAAAGTTTCAAATTATTAGAATATGGACTCATTAAATTTTTTATTTAATGGGGCTAATAAAAAAATCAACCTTTTAAAATTTTGTTAAGATTTTTTTGAGACTAAACGTAAGAGACGGTTAAGTACATATCCGCATCTTGTGTACTTTAAATTAAAAATTAAAAATTTTAAAGGGTTGTGGCTCTATTTAAACCTCCGAGTTTAGTTTCAAACAGATGCAAATCTAGACCTTGGTGTTTTGTTTATTTAACTGTCAATTGGAATCTTTTCAAAATACTTTTTTATTGCTTAAGGGAAAATTTTAAAAATGTGGGCCACTAATTTTTCAATTTTTAAGGTCAATAAAAATAATCTTTTAAGAAATAAAATATGGACTCCTTAATTTTTTCCTTAATTGGGCCAATCAAAAAATTTAAATTACAAGAATATTGCCCATCAAATTTTTTTCTTTACTGGGCAAATAAAAAATATTAATTAATAATAATTATAACATGTGAGGCCAATGACGGATATAACAAATAATCATAATTGTTTTATATGCCTCACTCTCAATTTAATTCTTTATAAATTCTTTTTTTTATTAAAATATATTTAAAAAATATCGGTGCCCAATTTTTCCGACTAAGTTGAGTGAATAAATAAATAAGTTTCAAATTATTAGAAGATGGACAAATTAAATTTTTTATTTAATTGTGATAATAAAGAAAATCATTCTTTTAAAATTTATAAAGATTTTTTTGAGATTAAACATGAGAGACAGTTAAGAACATACCCACATTTAACGTACTCAAAATTAAAAATTAAAATTTTGGAGGTGTTGTAGCTTTGTTTCAACCCTTGAATTTAGTGTTAGACAGATGCAATATTTAGACCTAGGTGTTTTATGTATTGAACTCACAATTTACATTTTTTAAAATTATTTTTTTATTACTTAAAGGAAAATTTTTAAAATGTGGGTTTTTAATTTTTCAATTTTTTAGGTCAACAAAAACTAAATTTTTAAAAAAAATTAAAATATGAAATAATTAATTTTTTGTTTAATTAGGCCAATAAAAAAAATTTGAAATTGCTACAATATTTGCCCATTACATTTTTTGCTTTAATTAGCTAATAAAAAAATACCAAATAATGATGATTCTAACATTTAGATATATGTAGCCAATGATAGATAGAACAATAAGATCTAGGTGTTTTATGTACCTTGATTATAATTTAATTCTTTATAATTTTTTTCTTAATTAAAAACAAATTTTAAAAACATTGGTGACCAATTTTTCCAACAATTTGGGTCAATAGAAATATAAGATTCGAAATATTAGAATATGGATTCATTAAAAATTTATTAATTTGGTAATAAAAAAAACCAACCTCTTAAAATTTTTTTAATATTTTTTTTGAGGCTGAACATGAGAGATAGTTAAAGAGTATATCCACATTTAATGTAATCTAAATTAAAATTTAACATTTTGGGGAGACTGTGGCTCTAAATCTTTTTAAAATATTTTTTTATTATCTAAAGGAAATTTTCAAAAAATGGGCCACTATTTTTTCAATGTTGTTAGGTCAATAAAAACTAATTTTTAAAAAATTAAAACATGGACTCATTAATTTTTTTTTAATTGAACAAATAAAAAATTTTTAAATTATTAGAATATTTGCTCACTAAATTTTTTGCTTTGCTAGGCTAATAAAAAAATCAATTAATGATTATTATAACATTTAAATATATGAGACCAATGACATATATAACAACTAGTTTTAAGTGCTTTATGTACCTTAATCATAATTTAATTTTCTTTAAATTCTATTTTATTAGTTAAAAAGAAATTTAAAAAATATTAATGATCAATTTTTCAAATAAGTTAGGCTAATAAGAAAAAATAAGCTTCAAAATATTATAATATGGGCTCATTAAATTTTTTTATGTAATTGGACTAATAAAAAAATTAATTTTTTTTAAAATTTTGTTAAGATTTTTTTGAGACTAAACATGAGAGATAGTTAAAAACATACACACATTTAACATACTTTTAATCAAAAATTGAAAGTTCGGAGGATTGTGGCATTGTTTCAACCCCCAAGTTCGTTGTTAGATGAATATAACATTTAGAACTAGGTGTTTTGATTATTTAACTCACAATTTAAATATTTTTAAAATATATATTTTTTTTTATTACTTAAAGAAAAATTTTAAAATATGCGTGCCACTAACTTTTCAATTTTGTAAAGGAAAGAAAAAAACTAATCTTTCAAAATTAAAATATGGGGAACCATTAATTTTTTTTTTTTGTTTAATTGGGCCAACTAAAAACTTTTAAATTACTAGAATATTTGTCCATTAATTTTTTTCTTTTGCTTTATTAGGCTAATAAAAAATATCAATGAATGACGATTATAACTTTTAGATATACAGGGCCAATGACAGATCTAACAACAAGACTTAAGTGTTTTATGTATTTCTCTTAATATTTAATTCTTTTCAAATTCTTTTTTATTACATAAAATAAAATTAAAAAATATTGGCAATCAACTTTTCAAACAAGTTGGGTGAATAGAAAAATAAGCTCCAAATTATTATAATATGACTTCATTAAATTTTTTTTTTATTTGGGCTATTAAGAAAAATTAAGTTTTTAATATTTTTAAGACTTTTTTTAAGCTAAACGTGAGAGACACTTAAGAACTTATTCACATTTAAAGTACTCTAAATTAAATATGAAAATTTTAGAGGGGTTGTGGCTTGGTTTTCAACTCTTGAGTTCGCTGTTAGATAAATGCAACATGTAGAACTAGGTATTTTATGTATTTATCTCATAATTTGTATCTTTTTAAAATATTTTTTTTATTAATTAAAGGAAAGTTTTAAAAATATGAGCCACTAATTTTTTAATTTTGATAGGTCAATAAAAATTAATTTTTCGAAACTTAAAATATAGATTCATTAATTTCTTTTTTTCTAATTGAGCCAATTAAAAACTTTTAAATTACTAGAATATTAGTCCATTAAATTTTTTGAGTTATTGGGCTAATAAAAAATATCAATTTATAATGACTATAACATTTAGATATATAGGGCTAGTGACGAATATAATAATTAGGTGTTTTATGTAACTCGATTACAATTTAATTCTTTCTAAATTTTTTATTATTACTTAAAAATAAATTTAAAAAATATCGACGACCAATTTTTGAAATAATTTTAGCCCTTAAAAAAATAAGTTTCAAAACATTAGAATATGAGTTCATTAAATTTCTATTTAATTGGGCTAATAAAAAAAAAATCAACCTCTTAAAATTTGGTCCAGATTTTATTGAGGCTAAACATTAAAGATAGTTAAGAATACACCTACATTTAATGTACTCTAAATTAAAAATTAAAATTTTGGAGAGGTTGTGGCTCTATTTCAATACTCGAGTTTGTTGTTAGATGAAAATAACATTTAGACCTAGGTGTTTTGGCTATTTAGCTCATAATTTGAATCTTTTTAAAAAATATATTTTTTTATTACTTAAAGGAAAATGTTAAAAATGTGAGCCACTAATTTTTCAATTTTGCAAGGTAAAATAACTAATCTTTCAAAAATTAAAATATGGAACAATTAATTTTTTTTGTTTATTTGGGCCAACAAAAAAACTTTTAAATTACTAGAATATTGGTCCATTTATTCTTTTTTTTTTTTTTTTGCTTTATTGGGCCAATAGAAAATATCAATTAATGACAATTATAATATTTAGATATATGGGGCCAATGACGAATATAACAATAAGACTTAGGTATTTTATGTACCTCCCTTACAATTTAAATCTTTTTAAACTTTTTTCACTTAAAAATTAAATTTTAAAATCCCGACAACAAAATTTTCAATTGTATTAGGCTAATAAATTAAATAAGTTTCAAATTATTAGAATATAGGCTTATTAAATTTTTTATTTAATTGGGCTAGAAAAAAAAAATCTTTTAAAATTTTGTTAAGATTTTTTTGAGACTAAATGTGAAAGACAGTTAAGCACATACTCATATTTAAAGTGCTCCAAATTAAAAATTAAAATTTTGGAGGTTTTGTGACTTTGTTTTAGCACTTGAGCCCATTGTTAGACGGATGTAAGATTTAGACCTAGGCGTTCTGTATATTTAGCTCACAATTTAAATATTTTTAAAATATTATTTATTACTTAAATAAAAATTTTAAAAATGTGAGTCACTAATTTTTCAATTTTGCTAGGTTGATAAAAACTAATCTTTTAAAAATTATAATATGAAATCATTAATTTTTGGTTTTATTAGGCCAAAAAAAATTTTAAACTACAAGAATATTTGCCCATTGAAATTTCTGTTTTATTGGGCCAATAAAAAATTATCAATTAATTATGGTTTTAACATTTAGATATATGAAGTCAATAATAGATATAACGACTAAACCTTAGTGTTTTATGTATCCCGTTCAGAATTTAATTCTTTTTAAAATTCTTTTTTATTGCATAAAAATAAATTTAAAAAATATAGGCAGTCAAAATTTCAAAAAAGTTGTGCCAATAAAAATGTAAAGCTTCAAAATTTTAGAATATGGGCTCTTTAATTTTTTTATTTAATTGGACTAATAAAAAAAAATCATCTTCTTAAAATTTAGTTTAGATTCTTTCTATACTAAACGTGATAGACAGTAAAGAACATGCCCACATTTAATGTACTCTAAAATAAAAATTAAAATTTTAGAGCAACTATGGCCTTGTTTCAACCCCCAAGTTCAGTGTTAGACAGATATAACATTTAGACTTAGGTGGAAAGTGAAATCATTATTGTTACAAAGATTTGACTCTTTCTTTCTCTGCTAGCCTATTTTAGGTATTTAACTTACAATTTGAATCTCTTTAATATTTTTTAAATACTTAAAGAGAAATTTTAAAAATGTGAGCAACTAATTTTTTAATTTTATTATGTCAATAAAAATTAATCTTTCAAAAATTCAAATATGGATTCATTATTTTTTGTTTGATTAGGCTAATAATTTTTTTTTTAATTACTAGAATATTGACCTAGTAAAAATTTTGCTTTATTGCGCCAATAAGAATATTAATTAATGATGATTATAACATTTCGATATATAAGGCCAATGATGAATATAATAAGTAGACTATCTCAACCACAATTTGATTATTTTTAAATTCTTTTTTATTAATTAAAAATAAATTTAAAAAATACTGGCAATCAATTTTTCAAATAATTTGGGTCCATAAAATTATAAAGCTTCAAAATATTAGAATATGGGTCTTTAAATTTTTTATTTAATTGGGCTAATAAAAGAATCAACCCCTAAAAAATTAGTTTAGATTTTTTTGAGACTAAACATGATAGACAATTAAGAACATACTCACATTTAACGTACTCTAAATTAAAAATTAAAATTTTAGAGTAGCTATGGCTCTGTTTCGACTCTCGAGTTCAGTGTTAGATGGAAACAATATTTAGACTTATGTGTTTTGGGTATTTAACTCACTATTTGAATCTTTTTAAAATATTATTTTAATACTTAAACGAAACTTTTAAAACTGTGGGCCACTAATTTTTTAATTTTGTTAGGTCAACAAAAACTAATCCTTTAAAAATTAAAATATGCAATCGTTAAATTTTTTTTGCTTTATTAGGCCAATAAAAAAAATCAATTAATGATGATTATAACATTTAGATAAATGGGCCAATAACAGATATAGCAAATAAATCTAGGTATTTTATGTACCTAACTCACAATTTAATTCTTTTTAAATTTTTTTATTACTTAAAAATAAATTTAAAAAATTTAAGTTATCAATTTTTCAACTAATTTGAGAAAATAAAAAAAAATAATAACTTTCAAATTATTAGAATATGGGCTCGTTAAATTTTTTTTATTTACTTGCGCTAATAAAAGAAATCAACCTTTAAAATTTTGTTAAGATTTTTTTGAGCCTAAATGTGAGAGACAGTTAAAAATATATTCACATTTAAAGTACTCTAAATTAAAAATTAAATTTTTGAAGGGGTTATGGCTTTTTTTCAACCATCGAGTTCAATGTTAAACAGATACAATAGTTAGACCTTGGTTTTTGTGTATTTAACTCATAATTTGAATTTTTAATTTTTTTTTGCTCAAAGGAAAATTGTAAAAATGTGGGCAACTAATTTTTCAATTTTGTTAGGTCAACAAAAACTATTCTTTAAAAATTAAATATGGAATCAATAATTTTTTGTTCAATTAAGCCAAAAAAAAAACTTCGAAATTACTAGAATATTAGCCCATTTAAATTTTTTTCCTTTTTGGCTTTATTAGGCCAACAAAAAATATCAATCAATAACATTATAACATTTAGATATATGAAACCAATAATGAATATAATAACTAGACCTAAGTATTTTATGTACCTTGCTCACAATTTAATTATTGTTAAATTATTTTTTTATTGCTTGAAAGTAAATTTAAAAAATATTAGTGACTAATTTTTCAAATCAGTTGGGCATTTAAAATAATCTTAATATGAGCTCATTTAAATTTTTTTGTTTAATTGAGCTAATAAAAAAAATAAACCTTTTAAAATTTTGTTAAGATTTTTTTGAGGTTAAACGTGAGTGATAATTAAGAAAATACCACATTTAAAATTCTATAAATTAAAAATTAAAATTTTGGAGGGGCTATGGCTTTCTTTCAACCCCCAAGTTTGGTGTTGGATAGATTTAATATTTAGATCTAGATATTTTGTGTATTTAACTCACTTTTTGAATCATTTAAAAATATATTTTTTTATTACTTAAAAGAAAATTTTAAAAATGTGAGCCACTAACTTTACAAATTTATTAGGTCAATAAAAACAAATCATTTAAAAATTGAAATATGGAACCATTAATTTTTTGTTTAATTGAGCTAATAAAACAAACTTTTAAATTACTAGAATATTGATCAATTAAATTTTTTAGTTTATCAGGCCAATAAAAAATATCAATTAATGGCGATTATAATATTTAGATATATGGGGTCAATAACTGATATAGCAACTAGAACTAAGTGTTTTATCTATCTTACTCACAATTTAAATCTTTTAGATACTTTTTTAAATACTTAAAAATAAATTTAAAACTATCAATGGCAAATTTTTAAAATAAGTTGGGCAAATAAAAAAAAAATAAGTTTCAAATTGCTAGAATATGGGCTCATTAAATTTTCTTAATAATTGGGATAATAAAAAAAATCAACCCTTTAAAATTTTGATAAGATTTTTTTGAAGCTAAATATGAGAGACAGTTAAGAACGTACTCACATTTTAAAGTACTCCAAATTAAAAATTAAAATTTTGGAGGTGCTGTGGCTTTATTTCAACCCTCGTGTTCGGTATGCAATATTTAGATCTAGGCATTTTGTGTATTTAATTCGCAATTTGAATATTTTAAAATTATTTTTCTATTGCCTAAAAAAAATTTAAAAATGTAGACCACTAATCTTTCAATTTTGTTAGGTTAAAAAAACTAATTTTTTAAAAATTAAAATATGAAATCATTAATTTTTTTAATTGAGCCAATAAAAACTTTAAATTACTAGAATATTAGTTAATTAAATTTTTGTACTTTAAATAAAAATTATCAATTAATGACAATTATGACATTTAGATATATGGGTTCAATAACGAATATAACAATTAGGCTTAGGTATTTTATATACCTCGCTCATAATTTAATTCTTTTAAATTTTTTTTAATTATTTAAAATAAAATTTATTGACGATCAATTTTTTAACTAGGTTAGGCCAATAAAAAAAATAAGCTTAATATATGCTAATTAAATTTTTTTACTTAATTGGGCTAATAAAAAAAGTCAACATTTTAAATTTTGTTATATTTTTTTTAATAGCTAAACATGTGAGATAGTTAAGAACATACCTACAATTAAGGTATTGTAAATTAAAAATTAAATTTGAAGGGGCTGTGGCTTTATTTTTAACCCATGAGTTTGGTGTTAGACAGATGCTATATTTAGACACTGGTGTTTTGTATGTTTAACTCAAAATTTAAACATTTTTAAAATATTTTTTATTACTTGAAGGAAAATTTAAAAAATTTATGCTTCTTATTTTTCAATTTTGTTATATCTATAAAAACTAATCCTTTAAAAATTAAAATGTGGATTCATTAATTTTTTATTTAATTGGCCAATAAAAAACTTTTAAATTACTGGAATAATGGCGCATTAAATTTTTTGTTTTTATTGGGCCAATGGAAAATATCAATTAATGACAATTATAACAATTAAATATATGAGGCCAATGATGGATATAACAACTAGGCTTAGGTGTTTTATCTACCTCACTATAGTTAATAACATACCTACATTTAAGGTATTGTAAATTAAAAATTAAATTTGGAGGGGTTGTGGCTTTATTTTAATCCATGAGTTCGGTGTTAGACAGATGCTATATTTAGACATAGGTGTTTTGTATATTTAACTTAAAATTTAAACCTTCTTAAAATATTTTTTATTACTTGAAGGAAATTTTAAAAAATGTATGCTTCTAATTTTTCAATTTTATTATATCTATAAAAACTAATCCTTTAAAAATTAAAATGTGGATTCATTAATTTTTTATTTAATTGGCCAATAAAAAACTTTTAAATTACTAGAATAATAGCGCATTAAATTTTTTGTTTTTATTGGGCCAATGGAAAATATCAATTAATGATAATTATAACAATTAGATATATGAGGCCAATGATGGGTATAACAACTAGGCCTATGTGTTTTATATACCTCTCTCAAAATTTAATTCTTTTTAAGTTTTCTTTTATTACTTAAAAAAATATATATCAACACCCAATTTTTCAAATAAGTTGGGCTAATAGAAAAGTAAGCTTCAAATTATTAGAATATGTGCTCATTAAATATTTTTATTTATTTGGCAATTAAAAAGAAAATCAAAGTTTTAAAATTTTGTTAAGATTTCTTTGAGGTTAAGCATGAGAAATAGTCAAGAAAATATCCACATTTAGAAAAACTTTATATTAAAAATTAAAAATTTGGAGGGGTTATGGCTCTATTTCAACTCTTGAGTTCGGAGTTAACGGACGTAACATTTAGACCTACAAGTTTTGTGTGTTTAACTCAAAATTTGGAACTTTTTAAAATATTCTTTTTTACTTAAAGGAAAATTTTAAAATTGTGGGCCACTAATTTTTTTATTTTATTAGAACAATAAAAAGTAATCTTTTAAAATTGAAATATAGACTCGTTAATTTTTTGTTTAATTAGGCCAATAAAAAATTTTTTAAATTACTAGGATATTGATCCATAAATTTTTTGTTTTATTGGGCCAATAAGCAATATCAATTAATGATGATTATAACATTTAGATATATGAGGCTAATGACAGATATAACAACTAGACCTAGGTGTTTTATTTATCTTACTCATAATTTAATTCTTTTTAAATTCTTGTTTGTTACTTAAAAATAAATTTAAAAAAAATTGTGACCAATATTTCAAATAAGTTGGGCCAATTAAATAATAAACTTCAAATTATTAGAATATGGCTCATTAAATTTATTTAATTGTGTTATCCAAAAAAATCAATCTTTCTGAATGTTGTTAAAAATTTTTTGAGGCTAAACGTGAGATACAATTAAGAACATATCCACGTTTAAAGTACTCTAAATTGGAGGGGCTGTAGCTTTGTTTCAACCCTTGAGTTTGTTGTTAGACGAATGTAAGATTTAGATCTAGGTGTTTTGTATATTTAAATCATAATTTGAATCTTTTAAAATATTTTTTATTACTTAAATGAAAATTTTAAAAATATGAGCTACTAAAGTTTTCAATTTTGTTAGGTCAATGAAAATTGATCTTTTAAAAATTAAAATATGGACTCATTAGGTTTTGTTTAATTGGGCCAAAAAAAAAAACTTTCAAATTATAAGAATATTGGTCCATTAAATTTTTTGCTTTATTAAGCTAATAAAAAAATATCAATTAATGACGATTATAACAATTATATATAAGAGGCAAATAACGGATATAACAATTAGAACTAGGTGCTTTTATGTACCTCACTCATAATTTAATTATTTTTAAATTCTTTTTTATTACTTAAAAAATAAATTTAAAAAATATCGGCAACCAAAATTTCAAATAAGTTGGGCCAACAATAAAATAAAGCTTCAAAATATTAGAATATAGGCTCTTTAAATTTTTATTTAATTGGGCTAATAAAAAAAATTAACCTTTTAAAATTTAGTTTAGATTTTTTTAAGGCTAATATCACAAACGGTTAAGAACATACCCACATTTAAAGTACTCGTACTCTGTTTCAATGTCCGATTTTGGTGTTAGACGGATAAAACATTTGGACCTATGTATTTTAGGTATTTAACTCATAATTTGAATCTTTTTAAATATTTTTTGGTATACTTGAAGGAAAGTTTAGAAATGTGGGTGATGCGTGCCGAATACAACAATTAAATAAAATACTTTACTAGACTAACTAATTTGCAGCAAGAGCAAGTAAAGGTTGATCCCACAAAGAATGATTGACTAATTAGCAAGGTAAACTCAAGTATTCACACACATTAACATTAAAGAAAATAGGGGTTTTCGAATTTTATTAATTCTAAGGAAACTAACTAAGCAAATTAAACTAAAAACTAAAAGTATGCAAATGAAACAAGAATGTAACTAAGACAAATAACACAATATGGTAAATGGTTTAGTATAGAGATATGTATCCACCATGGAAATTAACTATCAATTATTGACACTAATTCAATAATTCATTCACTTAAACAAATTGGTTGTAAAAAATAAACAAGCGTCAGTTTTCCTATCTCTCCTTATTAGATTAATCAAAGCAAGCTTCTAATTAACCCCTAACCAATTGAACAACCTTAGTTAAGCACAAGATTTAGCTCTATGGCAGCTTTAACATACTAAAGAAACATCACTTAGTTTAGATAACAATTACACAACAAGCAGCATAATCATTTAACCTATACTATGAATCACTAGGCAATATGATGAATTTACAGAATATCACCTTTGCTACTGATGTAAAGTTAATCAAGCAATTATGGACTAAATCAACTATACTAGCATTAGACATACATGAATAATTAAGTAGTAGGCCTCCTAAATAATTAAACATGCCATCTTTTCATGAATTACAAGAGAAATTGAGATATTCAAGTGAAGAAAATACTAATTTAATAGATAGCTTAAAATAATCTCATGATAATTATTCCATGGTTTTAATAATCCTGTCTACTGAATAAGGAAATTACTCACTCATGGTAATAAAAGAAAACACAATCAAAATAACAAAAACAAGGAAGAAAATGCTGCCATTTATGAATGGAATTCAAACAACTTAAATCTAATGCTGATGATATTGCCACACACTCCAAAGGGATGCAAAAGCACTCCACAAGCCAAAGAAGATGACAAAATCACACAAGCAACTAGATCAAGTAATCGATAGCTTTAAATACACAAAGAGGGAATTTGGCCACAATGAGTAGAAGGAAGTTTTTTTTTTCCCTCTAGATCTGTATTTTGGATCCTTTTTATTGAGAAAAATAGGTTAACTAAGACTCCAAATTTGATTTAGAAGTCCTAGTTGCATTTTGACTTAATTTTCTCTCAAGAATCCTAGTTAATATAGGAAAACAAATTAAAAAATAACTCTCCTTATATAGATCTTCCACTTGCATGACCTTAGGGACCCACACATCTCTATTTTATTTATTTTTTGCCTTAAATGAAATAATTAAACCCACCAATTGAGGCTTTAAATCCTGGTCTCACATAACTCAACATAAAGAGTCTAAATACACTCAGTATGCGACCCTTAATGTAGTCTCGCCCAATTACTCTTATTTTTCATATATCACCTCAAAATATGTCAAATAAAGTCCCTCTAAGCCCATAAGGTCATATTCACTTCTAAATAATAGATCACATACAAGCTCCATTAAGGCTATCCAAAGAAGCACAATATGGGTTAATGTCTGAATCTATTCGTTTTTCACCATTAGCTTCTAAATACCATGAATAAGAAATCTCTAAGCCCATTTTTTCATCAACTAACTCCTCATGAAAATTGCACCTTCATATGCCTTAAAATACTTGATATGTGCTTTGCTTCTTTTTATGCTCAATTCACCTTTTTATACTTCATAAGCTTTTTCCATGCTCTTGTAAATACCTAATAACATAAAAATAAGCATTAAAAAGCTAATTAAACAAGAAACAAAATTAAAAGACTAAGTATGCAATAATAAAAACATGACACTTTAAGCAACTATCAGTGGGTCACTAATTTTTAATTTTTGTTAGCTCAATAAAAAGTAATCTTTTAAAAATCAAAATACAGACTCATCAATTTTTTGTTTAATTGGGCTAATAAAAAAACTTTTAAATTATTAGAATATTGACCAATAAAATTTTTTGCTTTATTAGGCTAATAAAATTATCAATTAATGATAATTATAACATTTAGATATATGGGGTCAATGATGGATATAATAACTAGACCTAAGTGTTTTATGTAGCTCAATTACAATTTAATTCTCTTTAAATTCTTTTTTACTACTTAAAAAAAATAAAAAAATATTAGTGACCAATTTTTCAAATAATTTGGGCCCATAAAAAAAAATAAAGTTTCAAAATATTAGAATATAGGCTCTTTAAATTTTTTATTTAATTGGGATAACAAAAAAAAAAAAAATCAACCCCTTAAAATTTTGTTTAGATTTTTTTGAGGCTAAAGGTGATAAACAGTTAAGAACATACTCTCATTTAAATTACTTTAAATTAAAAATTAAAATTTGGATGAGCTGTGGCTTTGTTTCAACTCCTGAGTTCAATGCTAAATGGATGTAATATGTTTTGTGTATGTAACTCACAATTTAAATCTTTTTAAATATTTTTCTATTACTCAGAGTAAAATTTAAAAAATGTGAGCCATTAATTTTTTAATTTTATTAAGTCAATAGAAACTAATCTTTTAAAAATTAAAATATGGACTCATTAATTTATTGTTTAATTGGGACAATAAATTCTTTTTTAATTACTTAAAAGTAAATTTTAAAAATATTGATAACCAAATTTTCAACTAAGTTGGGCCAATAAAAAAATAAGTTTCAATTTTTTAGAATATGAGCTCATTAAATTTTTTGTATTTAGTTGCGCTTAAAAAATCAACTTTTTAAAATTTTGTAAAGATTTTTTTTTAAGACCAAACGTGAAAGATAATTAAGAACATACCCACATTTAAAGTAATATAAATTAAAAAAGAAAATATTGGAGGGATTGTGGCTCTGTTTAAACCTCCGAGTTTGGTGCTCCACTGTTGCATTATTTAGACTCAGATGTTTTGTCTATTTAACTCATAATTTGAATCTTTTTAAAATATTTTTTAATTACTTAAAGGAAAATTTTAAAAAAGTGGGGTATTAATTTTTCAATTTTATTAGGTAAAAAAAACTAATTTGTTAAAAATTAAAATATGGACTCATCAACTTTTTTTTGTTTAAGGCCAATAAAAAAACTATAAAATTAATAGAATATTAACGCATTAAATTTTGTGTTTTACGGGGCAATAAAAAGTATTAATTAATGACAATTATAACATTTAGATATATGGGGTCAATTACGGATATAACAACAAAACCTAGATATTTTATATGCCACTCTTACAATATAATTCTTTTTTCTTTAAATTCTTTTTTATTACTTAAAAGTAAATTTAAAAAATATCAGTGACCAATATTTCAAATAAGTTGGGCTAATAAAAAAACAAGTTTTAAATTACTAGAATATAGGCTCATTAAATATTTTATTTATTTGGGTTATTAAAAAAAATAATCTTTTAAAATTTGGTTAAGATTTTTTTTGAGGCTAAAAGAGACAGTTAAGAATTTTTCCACATTTAAAGTACTCCAAATTAAAAATAAAAAAAAAATTGGAGGGGCTGTAATTCTGTTTCAACCCTCGATTTCGAAATTAGATAGATGCAACATTTAGACCTAGGTTTTTGTGTATTTAACTCAAAATTTGAATCTTTTTAAAATATTTTTTATTATTTAAGGGAAAATTTTAAAAATGCGAGCTACTAATTTTTTTAATTTTATTAGATCAATAAAAAAAATAATCTTTTAAAAATTAAAATATAGACTTATTAATTTTTGGTTTAATTGGGCTAACAGAAAAAATTTTAAATTACTAGAATATTGGCGCATTAAATTTTTTGCTTTATTGGGCCAATAAAAAATATTAATTAATAACGATTATAACATTTAAATATATGGGGCCAATGACGGATGTAACATCTAGACCTAGGAATTTTATGCATCTCGCTCACAATTCAATTCTTTTTAAATTCTTTTCTTATTACTGAAAAGTAAATTTAAAAATTATTGACAACTAATTTTTCAACTTAAAAATTATCGACAACTAATTTTTCAACTAAATTCGGCCAATAAAAAATAAGGTTTAAATTATTAGAATATGTGCTTATTAAATTTTTTGTTTAATTAGGCTATTGAAAAAAAAAATCAAATTTTAAAAATTTTCTTTAAATTTTATTGAGACTAAATGTGAGAAACAATAAGAATATACCAACATTTATAGTCCTCTCAATTAAAAATTAAATTTTGGAGGGGTCATGGCTCTGTTTCAACTTACATGTTTAGTGTTAAACGGATACAATATTTAGACGTATATGTTTTGTGTATTTAACTCATAATTTGAATATTTTTAAATTATTTTTCATTACTTAATTGAAAATTTTAACAATGTAGGCCACTAATTTTTTAATTTTTTTAGGTCAATAAAACTAATCTTTTAAAAAATACAATATGGGCACATTAATTTTTTGTTTAATTGCGCCAATAAAAAATTTTATATTACTAGAATATTAGTCAATTAAATTTTTTTCTTCATTGGCCCAATAAAAACATCAATTAATGATGATTATAATATTTAGATAAATGAGGCCTGTGATAGATATAACAACTGAACCTAGGCATTTTATGTACCTCACTTATAATTTAATTCTTTTTAAATTCTCTTTTGTTACCTAAAAATAAATTTACAAAATATCGACGATCAATTTTTTAACTAAGTTGGGCCAATAATAAAAATAAATTTCAAATTATTAAAATATAGGCTCATTAATTTTTTTATTTAATTGGGCTAATAAAAAATCGATCATTTAAAAATTTTGTTATGATTTTTTTTAGGCTAAACGATAAGAGACAGGTGTATACCCTCATTTAAAGTACTTTAAATTAAAAATAAAAATTTTGGAGGTGCAGTGGCTCTATTTCAACACCTAAGTTTAGTGTTAGATGAATGCAATATTTAGACCTAGGTGCTTTGTGTATTTAACTCAAAATATAAATATTTTTAAAATAATTTTTATTAATTAAGGAAAATTTTAAAAAAAGTAAGACACTAAATTTTTAATTTTTAGGTCAATAAAAACAAATCTTTTAAAAATTAAAATATAGACTCATTAAATTTTTGCTTAATTAGGCCAATAAAAAAACTTTTACTAGAATATTGATATTAATTTTTTTTGCTTTATTAGATCAATAAAAAATATCAATTAATGACGATTATAACATTTATATATGTGGGGCTAATGACAGATATAATAAAATATTTAGGTGTTTTATGTATTTCACTCATAATTTAATTCTTTTTAAATTCTTTTTTAGTACTCAAAAAATTTTAAAAATATTTGTGACCAATTTTTCAACTAAGTTAACCAATAAAAAAATTAAGCTTCCAATTGTTAAAATTTTTTTGAGGCCAAATGTGATAGATAGTAAAAAAAAATACCCAATATTAAAAACTCTAAATTAAAAATTAAAATTTTGGAGGGGTTGTGGCTTCTTTTCAACCCTCAAATTCCGTATTAGATGGATGTAACATTTAGACCGAGGTGTTTTGTGTTTTAACTCACTATTTGAATCCTTTTAAAATATCTTTTATTACTTAAAGGAAAATTTTAAAAATGTGGGTCACTAATTTTTCAATTTTGTTAAGTCAATTGAAACTGATCTTTTAAAAACTCATTAATTTTTTATTTAATTGGGTCAATTAAAAAACTTTTAAATTACTAAAATATTGGTGCATTAAAATTTTACTTTATTTGGCCAATACAAAATCAATTAATGATGATTATAATATTTAGACATATAAGGCTAATGACGGATAAAACAATAAGACCAAGGTGTTTTACGCACCTCACTCGTAATTCAATTCTTTTTTATTATTTAGAAATAAATTTAAAAAATTATCAGCGATCAATTTTTTAAATAAGTTGGGCCAATAAAAAAAATAGGTTTTAAACTATTAAAATATGGGCTCACTAAATTTTTTATTTAATTGGGCTAATAAAAAAAACCAATCTTTTAAAATTTTGTTAAGATTTTTTTGAGGTTAAACATGAGAGACAACCAAGAACATACCTTCATTTATAATACACTAAATTAAAAATTAAAATTTTGGAGGGGTTGTGACTCTATTTCAACCTCGGGGTTCAGTGTTAGACGAATGTATAATTTAGAACTAGGTGTTTTGCATATGTAACTCACAATTTGAAACTTCTAAATTATTTTTTTATTACTTAAAGGAAAATTTTAAAAATATGGTCAACCAGTGTTCAATTTTTTTTAGATTAATAAAAACTAATCTTTTAAAAATATGGACTCATTAATTTTTTTTGTTTAATTGGGCCAATAAAATTTTTTTAAATTGCTAAAATAATAGTCCATTAAATTTTTTACTTTATTAGGCTAATAAAAAAAATCAATTAATGGCAATTATATAACAATTAGGCCTAGGTGTTTTATACACCTCACTCATAATTTAATTATTTTTTATTACTTAAAAAAATTTTAAAAAATATCGATAAATAATTTTTCAATTAGGTTGGGCCAATAAAAAAAAACTTCAAATTAATAAAATATGGGCTCATTAATTTTTTTTTTTAATTAGGCTAATAAAAAAAATCAACCTTTTAAAATATTGTTAAGATCTTTTTGATGCTAAACGTGAGAAACATTTAAGGACATACCCACATTTAATGCGCTCTAAATTAAAATTTAAAATATTAGAGGGACTATGGCTCTGTTTCAACCCCTGGGTTTGGTGTTAGAAGAATACAACATTTAGAACTAGGTTTTTTATATATTTAACTCACAATTTTAATCTTTTTAAAATTTTTTTTTATTAGTTAAAAGAAAATTTAAAAAATATGGGCCAGTAATTTTTTAATTTTGTTAGGTAAATGAAAACTAACATTTTAAAATTTTAAATATGGAATCATTATTTTTTTTTTCTTAATCGGGCCACTAAAAAAACCTATGAAATTACTAGAATATTGACTCTTTAAAATTTTTTGTTTTAATGGGCCAATAAAAAATATCAATAATAGTGATTATAATATTTAGATAGATGGGGCCAATGACGGATATAATAATTAGATCTAGGTGTTTTATATACCTCACTCACAATTTAATTCTTTTTAAATTTTTTTCTATTACTTAAAAATAAATTTGAAAAAATCGGCTATCAATTTTACAACTAAGTTGGCCCAAAAAAAAAAAACAAGCTTCAAATTATTAGCACATGGGATCATTAAATATTTAATTTAGTTGGGCGAATAAAAAAAATCAACCTTTTAAAATTTTGTTAAGATATTTTTAAGGCTAAACGTGAGAGATACTTAAGAACATGCCCATATCTAATGTACTCCAAATTGAAAATGAAAATTTTGGAAGTGTTGTGGCTCAGTTTCAACCCCTGAGTTCGTTGTTAGACGGATGCAATATTTAGACCAAGGTGTGTTGTTTATTTAACTCAAAATTTGAATTTTTTTTAAATATTTTTTGTTATTTAAAGGAAAATTTTAAAAATGTGTGTTGCTAATTTTTCAATTTTATTTTGTCAATAAAAACTAATCTTTTAAAAATTAAAAAATGGAGTAATTATTTTTTTGTTTAACTAGGCTAATAAAAAAAAATTTTAACTACTAGAATATTAGCCCATTAAAATTTTTGCCTTATTAGGTGAATAAAAAAAATCAATTAATGATGATTATAACATTTAGATATATGGGGCCAAAGACGAATATAACAAGTAGACCTAGGTATTTTATGTATTTAACTTACAATTTCAATTTTTTTAATAGTTAAAGAAAAATTTTATAAATATGAACCACTATTTTTTCAGTTTTGTTAGGTCAATAAAACTAATCTTTTTAAAAATTGAAATATGGACTCATTAATTTTTTATTTAATTGGGCTAATAAAAAAATTGAAATTACTACAACATTGACCCATTAAATTTTTTTATTTTCTTTGACTGATAAAAGATATAAATTAATGATAATTATAATATTTAAATATATAGGCCAATGACATATATAACAACTAGACTTGGATGTTCTATGTACCTCATTCACAATTTAATTTTTTTAATTTATTTTTATTTCTTAAAAATAAATTTAAAAAATATCAGCGATTAATTTTTCAAATAAGTTGGGCAAATAAAAAATAAATGTCAAATTATTAGAATATTGGCTCATTAAATTTTTTATTTAATTGGGCTTTTAAAAAAAATAAATCTTTAAAAATTTTGTTAAGATTTTTTAAGGATTAAGAACAAACCCACATCTGAAGTACTCTAAATTAAAAATTAAAATTTTAGAGGAGCTGTGGTTCTATTTCAACCCTCAAGTTCAGTGTTAGATAAATGACATTTAGACCTATGTGATTTGTGTAATTAACTCACAATTTAAATATTTTTAAAATATTTTGTTATTACTTAAAAGAATTTTAAAAATGTGGGCCACTAATTTTTTAATTTTGTTAGGTTAATAAAAACTAATCTTTTAAAAATTAAAATATGACCTCATTAACTTTTTGTTAATTGGGCTAATAAAAAAATTTTAAATTATTAGAATATTGACCTATTAAATTTTTTGCTTTATTGGACTAATAAAAAATATCAATTAATACAATTATAACATTTAGATATATAGGGCTAATGACAGATATAACGAGTAGACCCAGGTGTTTTATGTACCTCAATCAGATTCTAATTCTTTTAAAATTCCTTTTTATTGCTTAAGTAAATTTAAACAAATACCAGTGACTAATTTTTCATTTAAGTTGGGCCAATAAAAAAAATTCAAATTATTAGAATATGGGCTCATTAAATTTTTTTTTAATTGGGCCAATAAAAAAAATTAACCTTTTAAAATTTTGTTAATTTTTTTTAGGCTAAATGTGTGAGACAGATGCAATATTTAGATATAGGTATTTTGTGTATTCAACTCATAATTTCAATCTTTTTAAAATATTTTTTTAATACTTAAAGGAAAGTTTTAAAAATATGGCCAAAATTTTTTCAATTTTGTTAGGTCAATAAAAACTAATCTTTTTAAAAATTAAAATATGGACTCATTAACTTTTTGTTTAATTGGGCTAATAGAAAAATTTAAAATTAGAAGAATATTGACCCATTAAAGTTTTTATTTTGTCAGGCTAATAAAAAATTAATTAATGATGATTATAATGATTAGATATGTGGGGCCAATGACAGATATAATAACTAGATCTGGGAATTTTATGTACATCACTTATAATTTAATTCTTTTTAACTTTTTATTTTTTAAAAAATAAATTTTAAAAATATCGTTGACCAATTTTTCAACTAAGTTCGGCCAATATAGAAAACTTTCAAATTATTAGAATATTGGTTCATTAAATTTTTTATTTAATTGGGCTAAAAAAATAAAGCTTTTAAAATTTTGTGAAGATCTTTTTGAGGCTAAACGTGAGAGATACTTAAGAACAAACTCATGTTTAAAGTACTCTAAATTAAAAATTAAAATTTTGGAGGAGTTATGGCTCCTTTTCAATACTCGAGTTCGGTGTTAGATGGATGCAATTTTTAAGACTAAGGTGCTTTAGGTATTTAATTCAAAATTTGAATCTGCTAAAAATATTTTTTATTACTTAAAGGAAAATTTAAAATATGGGCCACTAACTTTTCAATTTTGTTAGGTTAATAAAAATTAATCTTTTAAAAATTAAAATATAGATTAATTAATTTTCTACTCGACTGGGCTAATAAAGAACTTTTATATTACTAGAATATTGGCACATTAATTTTTTGCTTTATTAGGCCTATAAAAGAATATCAGCAATCAAATTTTCAAATAAGTTAGGCCAATAAAAAAATAAGCATCAAATTATTAGAACATGAGCTCAGTAAATTTTATATCCATTAGAGCTATTAAAAAAATCAATATTTTATAATTTTGTTACGGTTTTCTTAAGGTTAAATGTGAGAGACAGTTAGAACAACCCACATTTAAAGTACTCTAAATTAAAAATTAAAATTTTAGAGGACCTGTGGTTCTATTTCAACTCTCGAGTTCGTTGTTAGACAGATAAAATATTTAGATCTAGGTGTTTTGTGTATTTAACTCACAATTTGAATCTTTGTAAAATATTTTTGTTTTATTACTCAAAGGAAAATTTTAAAAATGTGGGCCATTAATTTTTCAATTTTATTAGGTCAATAAAAAAAAATCTTTTAAAATTAAAATATGAACTCATTAATTTTTTTTTGTTTAATTGAGCCAATAAAAAAATTTTAAAATTACTAGGATATTGGTCCATTAAATTTTTTGTTTTAATGGGCTAATAAAAAATATCAATTAGTGATGATTATAGTATTTAGTTATATGGGGCCAATGACGTCATAACAACTAAACCTATGTGATTTATATACATTAATTACAATTTAATTCTTTTTAAATTCTTTTTTATATCTCAAACAATAAATTTAAAAATTTTGCCAACCAATTGTTTGAGTAAGTTAGGCCAATAAAAAGATAAGCTTTAAATTTTTAGAATATGAGCTCATTAAATTTTTTATTTAATTAGGTAATAAAAAAATAAATCTTTTAAAATTTTGTTATGATTTTTTTAAAGCTAAATGTGAGAGACAATTAAAAACAAACTCATGTTTAAAGTACTCTAAATTAAAAATTAAAATTTTGGAGAGGCTGTAGCTTCGTTTCATCCCCTGAGATTAGTTTTAGACTGACACTATTTAGATTGGGTATTTTATATATTTAACTCAAAATCTGAATATTTTTCAAATATTTTTTTATTACATGAAGGAAAATTTTAAAAAATATTGGCCACTAGCTTTTCAATTTTGTTAGGTCACTAAAAATTAATATTGACTCATTAAATTTTTTGTTTTATTGAGCCAATAACAAATATCTATTAATGATAATTATAAAATTTTGATATATGAGGCCAATTATAGATATAACAATTAGACCTAGGTATTTTATGTACCTCACTCACAGTCTAATTCTTTTTAAATTCTTTTGTTAGTACTTAAAATTAAATTTAAAAAATTTCAATAATCAAATTTTTAACTAAGTTTGGCCAATAAAAAAATAAACTTCAAATTATTAGAATATAGGTTTTAATTTTTTTAATTAGGCTAATAGAGAAAATTAGCCTTTAAAATTTTGTTAAAATTTTTTTGAGGTTAAATGTGAGAGACAATTAGGAACATACTCACATTTTAAGTGCTCTAAATTAAATATTAAAAGTTTTGAGGGGTTGTGACTCTATTTCAACCCTTGAGTTTGGTGTTAGTAGGATGCAACATTTAGACGTAGGTGTTTTGTGTATTTAACTGACAATTTATACCTTTTTAAAATATTTTTTTATTACTAAAAAGAAAATTTTAAAAATGTGGGCCACTAGTTTTTCAATTTCGTTAGGTTAATAATAACTTTCAAAAAATTAAATATGGACTCATTAATTTTTTTGTTTGAATGAGCTAATAAAAACACTTTGATTTTCTATAACATTGGTCCATTAAGCCTTTTGCTTTATTGGCCCAATAAAAAATTTCAATTAATGATAATTATAACATTTAGATTATGGGGCCAATAATAGATATAAGTAGATCTAAGTGTCTTTTTAGACCTAGGGGTCTTAATCCATATTTTGATAATAACAATTAGTATGCTACTAATCTATTTTGGAAGTGTTTGTGTTAAGATTGTAGGTCCCAAATTCAAAATTATGAAATTGCTTCAAAATCAAGATTGAATGAGAGAAAAGAATTGAAGCAAAGATCATGGGAGACTCTATAATGTAAATTTTATTTTCTTTATACTTTGTGAATCCCATTTAGTTGATTGTGTTGGCTCAAGTCTAGGTATTTCCAAAATTTCTTTATATCATTTTTTTTTCACCTATTCTTTAACAAGGGGGAATGAAATGAAATTTTCATTTTTGAGAAATGCAAAATTTATTTTTGAAAATTTTTTTGTTGAAAAGTTTATTGAATTAGCTTTCCAATGGTTCAAACGGATTGAAAATCCGAGTTCGGGACAAAAAATTATGAGTTTTTTTTATGTGTTTTTTCATTTCATTCTAGAGAAGACTTCAGCAGCCAAAGTAGGGGACTTTGGTAGCTGAATTTAAGTTTTCAAACATAAGTTTTTGGTGCCCTAACTTTCGGTTGCCAAAGTAAAGGACTTCAGCAACCGAACATGAATTTTTATAACTCGGAATAATGGGGTTTTAAGTGGTTGAATGGCTATAATCGCATTTAATGCACTCCAATGGACACTTTCTTATTAAAACTATAAATAGAGACCATTTATGATTAGTGGGAAGTTACAACAACTAATTTTGAGAAATTATTAAGTTTACCTTTTCTTACTCTCTTTTTAGAACTTGAGCTATTTCAATTAATTTCTTAAGAGCATGTTGTTAAGCTATATTTGTTGTGTTCTGAGAGTGAGATTGAAGTTGTTGAGCGCATTTATTGTAACTAGAGTGTGGTAGAGCATTAAGTTGCTCTTGTGTGAAAAGGGATTTATAAAAGAGCAACGGTTTGCTCTTATGGTTTGTAAGGGATTTGTTCTTCACCCAAAGAAGAATTCTTAGTGGAGTTAACTCTCAAGAAAGTCCTTGAGGAAAGGATGTAGTCTTGGGATAGTCGAGCATCTATAAATCGATTGTGTCTTCATTCTTCTTCCTCCTTCTTTGTGTTTATTTCTAAAAATCTCTCTTAGCCTTTAAATTTTTAATTAGTACCCAATTTTTAAGGGACAACAAGTGGTGTCAGAGCTAGTCTCCATTCAATAAAGATTTAACCATCTTGGAGCAAAGATCAATGGTAACCCTTAATACTCAAGAAGGCTAATTGGTGGTAAAACCTCTCTTCTTTGATGGCAGTGACTTTCTTTATTAGAAAAATAGGATGTATTACTTCCTTAAATAAGAAGGATTAGATTTGTGGGATGTAATTGAGAATGGAACATTCACCCAAACTAAAGTGGTAGAAGGTGTATATGTGGCAAAGGAGTGATAAAGAAAAGAGAAGAGCAGCTTTAAATGATAAAGCAATTCATGTTTTGTTTGGTGCTCTTAGTAGAAGTGAGTTTAACAAAGCATGTATGAAGTCTACCATAAAGGATATTTGGGATGCTTTGGTGATTACTCATGAGGGCACTAGTTAAATAAAAGAGAATAAGATGGATTCCCAAATCTATCAATATGAGTTATTCAATATGAAATCAGATGAGACTATAAGTCAAATATATGATAGATTTGTGGAGATCATTAGAGCAACCAAATCCCTTGGGAAGACATTCACAAATGAAGAGTTAGTGAAGAAGATTCTAAGAAGTCTTCCTATGGAATGGCTACCAAAAGTAACTTCACTCAAGGATTCCAAAGATTTGAGCAAGGTACAACTTGATGAACTTTTGGGAAATCTCATTGACTATGAGATTACTCTCAAAAGAGAACAAGTGGAGGAACCAAGCAAAGCCAAGAAGAACATTGCTTTTAAGGTGTCTTCCAAAAACTCAAGTGATGAAGATGAAGAGTTTGATGAGAAAGAGTTAGCTTTAGCGACAAGGAGAATAACAAAGATGCTCTTCCAAAATAAGAAGTTCATTGCAAAGAAGAATTTCAAGAAGGATAAGGGTGAGAGTAGTAAGAAGGATCCCATTATATGCTATGAATGCAATAAGCCGGGTCACAATAGAATGGATTATCCCAAGTTGAAGAAGTCCTCTAAGAAGTTCAAGAAGAAGGCACTCAAAGCAACATGGGATGAATTAAGTGACTCCATAGATGAGGACATTGGTGATGAAGTTGCTAAAATGTGTTTCATGACTTTAAGTGATGATATTGTTGAATTTTCTTATGATGAACTTGTTAATGCTCTTGTAGTCATGAATGATGAACTAGAGTTAAGTCATAAGAAAAACAAACATTTGAAAAATGAACTAGTTAGTTTAAGAAAGGAGAATGAGACCTCATTTAAGGATGCTAGACCTTTAGACAATGATATGTAAAAATCTTTAAATGAGCTCTCTTTAGAAAATAAGAATTTGAAAAATGAAATGGTTGAGTTAAATACTTCTGTTTCCAAATTTCCTAAGGGAAAGGACAAACTTGATGTAATTTTGGACTCTTAAAGGTCTCTTAGCATTAAGTATGGACTTGGCTATAGCAAATATGCTCAAGCACCTCCTTCCAAGATAATATTTGTTAAAGCTACTAGTTCTAGTGAGCTTAGCCCCCAAGAGTCTAGCCTAAAGGTGTATAATTCTAAGAGGCAAGAGTCGAAGACATCTAGTGGTAATGCACCTAAGAAGACTCCACATCATCAATATGTCCCTAGACAAAATGTTAATAGGGCATATACATCTAAGAGATTTGCATCCAGGCCAAACTCCTACAGGGGACATGCTACTAAACCTAACAACCATCATCATACTCACAATGCCTCATGCTCACATGCATATGATGGACACAAAAAGAATGATCACATGAGACCATATGCACACTCTTATACATATAGACCAAGAATAAGAAGGTGTGGCAAGTTTGGTCACACCAACTATAGGTGTGCTATTAGGAAAGTCCATCTTGGATATGGTAGAATGTTTAACTTTGATAATGATGGAACTACTAACGCCTAAGGACCCAACTACATTTAGGTACCTAAAGTTATTTAAATTATTTTGTGTAGATGTGCTTTAAATCCTTAAAGCTTGAAAACAAATGGTACTTGGATAGTGAAGGTTCAAGGCACATGACTAGAAATGCCAACCTCTTCTTTTCTCTTAAAAAGAAGGATAGAGGTGTGCAGGTGACCTTTAGTAATGATGGCAAAGATAAAATTATAGGGATAGGTAAGATTGGTAAGGAAAACTCTCACATTCTTGATAAAGTTCTTTTAATAGATGATTTGAAGCATAACTTGCTTAGTGTTAGTCAATTATGTGATAAGGGTTGTAGAGTTATATTTGAGTCAAAATCTTGCTTTGTTTCCAAGATGTGTGATAATAAGATGTTGTTTGTTGGTGAAAGGGTTAAATATATTTCTGTTATTGATTTGTATGCTTTGTCTAATAAGGACGTCAAGTGTTTTGTGTCTATTAGTGATGACTCTTGGACTTGGCATAGAAGGCTTGCACTATAACAGCCCTTACTCGTCTACAAGGTAGCCAAGTGAGGTGTGCTACATTCGGTGCCGGAGTACCCTATCTTATCTTACTTTATTCCTTTAATTATTTTCAAGTTATTATCTTTTAATATCAATTATTTTTCTATGGAGAAACAACGGAGTTTCCCCTATTTTTTTCACATTGGCGTATTTTACTATTCACCTGCTTGGAATTCAACAATATTTTCAAAATAAAATCTCATAATCATCTCATATTTCAATATCATCCATGTATTTCAATTCTCATATTCATTTCCATCCACTTTCATTCATACTCCATTCACATATCAAAATTCTCATATTTCTATTAATTTATATGATTTACAACTAATTACATAAAGTTCATACTTTACATGATATACAAATTAATTACAATTCCATAATTTATATTAAAACATACAATTCATGGGCCCTATCTACATGCATTACTGAGGAGGTGACAACTTAAACACTTCTGAAACTTCTGTAGATCTGGACTCTAAAAATCCCAGTCAACTGTCCACTGGGTTTTAGCTACAGTACCTGCGCGAAAGAAACAAATCCATCGAGCTAAGCATTTCTACTTAGTGGTGCAACAATATAACAAGAAATAATGTATACAAATAAAGAAAGAATCAAGCATTCTAAATATTCAAGTATCAATTTGATTTAAAATGACATTTCTAGTATTAACTATCTTATATGCTAATTCGTTCCTCTTTGGAAGTACTGAGTTTATAGCCTTACAGTAATAATATTCAATATAAATTTTATTCTAGGAGTATTGTATTTGAGGTCTCTTTATGATTCTGCAAATTGTATTTTTGTTATATTTCTATTGCTAATCTCTTTTTCACATTTTATTTAATACTTTCTAATGTTTTTAATTGCTAATATGCTTAAATAATTTCAATAATTTACACTGCATAGGTAATCTATGACAGGCTGACTAAACTGGATAACGGGTCGTTGGCACTGGACACCACGGTGCCTCGGGCCGTCATACCATGGGACGCGGAATGTCAACCACGTATGCAGTCAGAATGGCTAAAAAGCCATGATAACACATAATCGGACATAAAAGCCATGAGTGCGGGCATAAAGCCATGAATGCGGGCATAAAGCTATGAATACAGGCATAAAGCCTTTTGCAGTACTACTAAAACAATACCCTATTGGCATGCCAATCTATCCAATCTGACACATATGTCTAGGCAATACAATGGCACATAAGTGCCATTAAATATTATTATGTCTTCTTATTTCATTATTTCATTATAAGTTCCAGTTATAATTTATAACGTTTTAATTTTGTTCTTAGCAGAAGTATAAATTTCTAAATCACAATTCTGTATAGTTTATAGATTCATCATAATTCATACATTCCTCACATCATTCATTTTGGATCTCAATTCACAACAATGGTGTTCATGTACATTGTACTCAAAACATTTTTTTTTTGTTTCTCATATGCCATTAATTATGCAAAGTATAAATTTTTAGCTACAAAAAGAGGCATAAGCCCTAACTATCTATTTTTTTTCATGATTTAGGTACATTATCATTCATATTTCAAGTAGTCCATGAATGTTTCATGGATTTCAAATTTAGCTAAGTTTCCTTAAATTCTAGTGTCACTCAATTCCAAAAATTTAAATTAACTATTTATATTATCTATATATTAACCATTACAATAGCTTTCTAATTTATTATACCCTTTCCTATATTATTAACTGCAATAGTTCTTATAGTTTGTCCTTCTACTTCACATATTTTAGTGGTTACTATTCATTTGACCATCTCCATTCAAAAGTTGAATATTTGATTTATAATAAATTTGTGGAGCCTAAGTTCACCAAGATACTACATTTTTCATTTTATTTTTGTTGGCATTGATTGCCAAACTCAATTCCTAACCTCCTAGGTTTTACTTCAAATTTTCAGAATTTGAGGACCAAGTTCACTGTTCCATTGGACCTTGCTACAGTAAAAATTTGATAAATCTTTCTTCATAAAAGTTGTTCTTTAATGTGTCTAGTTACATTTCTCTTTTTGAATCACCCCATTTGGAGTTTTCTAGCTCAAGTTATGGCTATTTCACCATAACTGATTGGATTGCCTTTACCCAGAATTTCTGGGCAATTTTAATTCTGCCAGATTTAGTAGTTCAACTTTGGCTAGCAATTTCATTTAGTTAAGTCCAGAATTTGAGTTTGTATTCTGCATGAAAGTTGTTATAAATTGCCTCAGCTTTCCATTGATATAAATTTTAGGTCAATTGGACCTTTCTACACTGAGTTATGACCAAATGAATGAACACTGTTCATTTGGTCATTTTGCCCAAGCAGAATTGGTGCTACTCGGATTTGGTCAATTTTTAAGGCATCCTAAGTTTAGTTTCTGGATAGGCTTCCTTCATCAAAGTTATGCCATTATGTGTCTAATTTCATGTCCAATTGGTCTTGCACCAATTGAACCTACACAACTCAAGTTACAGCTGCCCAAACATGTTGAACTCACATCTAGACCTACAGTGCACACTGGACAGCATACATAACCTCAATTCCCTTGGCACCATTCACTCAATTTCCTACTCAAACATGACCAAATGGTCACTAATTGACCGTCACAACCTCTTTTCACCAATACATAAACAAAATCTAAATTTTGGTGCCCAAACCCTAACTCCAACAATTTCAATTCTCTATATACATACAATCCATGAATTTAAAACACCAAAATCATGCTCAATGGCAGCCATACATAACTATTATGTAATCAAATTGATGAAACCCTAGGTACCCTAAGGCTGCCAAAATTTCATGGGGCAAGTTCATGCATCTTTAATTCACTTTTCATCAAATTTTCAACTTAACTCAACTTAAATTCATGCTTAGAAAAGAGTGGAAGCAAGAAAATTAGCACTAACCTCTTAGATGAATTTCTACCCTTCACTTTCCTTCACTTTCTCCTCTTCTATTGGCTGCCCAAGTCTAGCTCTAGTGGTAAGGGAAATTTTTTGTGAAGAGAGGGTGAGGTTTTATGGTGATTTTTCAAAAGAATTTCTAGTGAGAAGTTTGTATGAAAATGGTGTGAGGAGAAAGAAGGGAGAAACGGCTGAATAAAGGAGATGAGATGCAGATTTTTGTTTCATTTAATCCCATTTTATCTCTTTTTAATAACTTTAAATATGCTTGTTATGTTGTGATTGGTGGAGGCCTTCTTAATGACATCATGTGATGTCATAATTCCCAATTTCTTTCATTTTTCTTTCCTTTTCTTTTCTACTCATTTTCAATTAAATTTTTAGTAATATTTATTCACATTTTATGTCATAATAATTATTTATTTAACTGGACAAGTTGGTAAAAAATCATCTCTGAAGACGAAATGACCAAAATGCCATCCATTTGGCTCATTGAGCCAAAATCGTCTGTACCAATCAAAAAAATTTTCTAAGCCTTTTCTTGGCATTCTAATGCCATAGAAACCTCAATGACTCTTCTCTGGAGTCCCAAAAATTATTTTATGAATTTTTCCCTGGGTTTAGGGCTTCTAGATGTGAGGACCTCAACTTCCCACTAGGTTACCCATCGCTAGGGCACCGGCTCATTTAACTTGGTTGTATTTTATTTCTAAAATTTTTTCTAAATTTTTCTTATTATTATTTGAGTTATTTATGAGTCCTCACTCTAGTCTAAATATTTTTCCTGACGTTCTAGCTGTCTGGACCGACACAGGTCACCGGAACAGTAGAACGTACAGAATTGCTACAGTGAGGGTGTTACATGCACATGCTAGCATGGATCTTCTTGCAAATTTGAACAAGGATGAGCTAGTTGATGGGCTTCCATAGATTAAGTTTCAAAAGAATAAGGTGTTTAATGCATATCAAATGGGTAAGTAAGTTAAGAGTTCATTTAAGTCAATTCATAAGGTATCTACTTTTAAACCTCTTCAATTATTGCATATGGATTTATTTAGAACTAGAGTAGCTAGCTTAGGTGGTACACATTATGCATTTATCATAGTTAATGACTACTCTTTGTATACTTAGGTTGCATTTTTTGCTCATAAAGTTGAATGTTTTGATATTTTTGAAAGTTTTTCAAAAAAGGTCAAAATGAAAAAGGTTTTCAAATTTCTTCTATTAGGAGTGGTCATGGTGAAGAATTTGAAAATGAAAGAATTAAAAAATATTATGACTCACTAGGGATCACTCATAATTTTTCTTCTCCTAGGACTCCCCAATAAAATTGTGTTGTTGAAAGAAAAAATAGAACTCTTTTAGACATGGGGAGGACTATGTTAAATGAATATAACTTGCCTACTTATTTTTGGGTAGAAACCATTAATACGATTTATTATATTTCAAATAGAGTTTTGATTAGACCTATTTAAAGAAAACTCCTTATGAGCAATGAAATGGCAATAAATCTAAAGTAGGTTATTTTAGAGTTTTTAGTTGTAAGTGCTTCATTTTGAATACCAAGGATAATTTAGATAAGTTTGGCTCTAAAACCAATAAAGGTATCTTCTTGGGTTACTCTACATATAGTAGAGCATATAGAGTTTTCAATAAGAGAACCTTAGTTGTTAAGGAGTCAATGCATGCTATATTTGATGAAGCTAACCCCTTTGGTCCTAGAAAGGATGTTTTTTATGATGATGATGTTGTAGGTAACCTTGATGAGTTGACCCTCGGAGATCCTCAATCTAGTGGGGATCAAGATCAACTCAAGGAAGATCCCTTGAAGGCTTTGGGAGATGATTAGGTTGAGCTTCAAGAGCAACAAGGTTAATTAGTTCCATATCAAGGAGTTTAATGAGACCTACCCAAAGATTGGACCTTGCATTCATATCATAAATAGAGCCTAAGTCCATAGATGAGGCCATTAATGATGAAGGTTGGGTACCTGCGATGCAAGAGGAACTAAACCAGTTTGAAAAGAACAAGGTATGGACTTTAGTTCCTAGGCCTAAGAACCATCCATCCATAGGCACTAAATGGGTGTTTATAGACAAGTTAGATAAAAATGGCAACATAACTAGAAATAAAGCTAGGTTAGCAGCCAAAGACTATAACCAAGAGGAGGGCATTAACTATGATGAGACTTTTGCCCCTTAGCTAGATTAAAAGTCATTAGAATCTTACTTGTATATGCATCATACATGAATTTTAAACTTTTTGAAATGGATGTTAAAAGTGCTTTTCTAAATGGTTTTATTAATAAGGAGGTGTATATTGAGCAACAAAATCATGAGTTTTTAAATCATGTTTTTAAATTAACTATAGCCTTGTATGGTTTGAAACAAGCTCCTAAAGCTTGGTATGAAAGGCTTAGTAACTTTCTTTTGCAAAAGGGTTTTTCAAAAGAAAAAGTTGACACAACTCTTTTTGTCAAAAATTATGAAAATGACATCCTTGTAATGCATATATATGTTGATGATACTATATTTAGTGCTACTAATGAGTGTTAGTGTGAATAGTTTTCTAACATTATGAAGAGTGAGTTTGAGATAAGCATGATGGGAGAATTTAAGTTCTTCCCTGGGCTTTAAATTAAGCAAGCTAAAGATGGCATCTTCATCAACTAAGCCAAGTACACTAAAGAGTTGATAGGTTTGGGATGGAGAATACCAAGCCAAGTAGAACACCAATGAGCATGAACACCAAACTTGACAAGGATGAAAAAGGAAAATCAATTGATGAAAATCTTTAGAGAGGTATGATCGATAGCCTTTTGCACCTTACGGTTAGTAGACCAGACATTATGTTCTCCATTTGTTTATGTGCACGTTTTCAATCATGTAATAAAGAGTCTCATTTGCATGATGTTAAACTCATTCTTAAGTATTTGAGTGGCACATTGCATTTAGGTTTATTGTATCCTAGAAATGTATCTTTTGATTTGTGTCCCTACTTGGATGCTGACTTTACCAAAAGCATCCTTGATAAGAAGAGTACCTCTGGTACTTATCAACTCCTAGGACAATATTTAGTTTCTTAGTTTAGCAAGAAATAAAACTTGGTTGCACTTTTTACTGCTGAAGCCGAATATGTGCATGCAGGTCTTTGTTGTAGCCAAGTTCTTTAGATCAAACAAAAATTAAGAGACTTCAAAGTGTCTCTTAATCACATTCCTATTAAGTGTGATAATAGAAGTGCAATAAACTTGACCAAGAACCCCATAGAACATTCTAGAACCAAGCATATAGATATTATATTTTCTCACTTCTCTAGCACATGGCATTTGGTGCTTCTCCATCAGATACAACTGCTCCACCTGAAGGCATGAAAGCATGGATTTGAGGGCATTAGAACCTTGAATTTCAAAAATTAAACTAGGGTTGCATGCACCATACTTGATGAGTTATGTGCCTAATCAATTTTCAATGCCCAAAAGCATACTAAAATACATTTTAGCATGCACTAAATATTCATTTGCCATCAAGAATTGAACTTTAGGAATTTAATTCATTAAACCCTAACTAAAAGAGGGATTTTGAATACAAACCTCCGAGGTGCAAAATCAATGAATCTTCCTCTCTTAAGATGCTCTTAGGACTCCAATTGTAGTCTCTCTAGCTTGTCCACCACAAGCACACTAATTTTTCAATTTTGATAGATCTATTAAAAACTAATCTGTTAAAAGTTAAAATATGGACTCATTAATTTTTTTGTATAATTGGACTAATAAAAAAAATCTTTTTAAATTTTTTTCATTGTTTAAAAGTAAATTTAAAAGCTATTAGCGACTAATTTTTTAAATAAGTTGAGCCAATAGAAACTATAAGTTTTAAATTATTGGAATATGAGCTCATTAAATTTTTACATAATTGGGCTAAAAAAAATCAAGCCTTTAAAATTTTATTAAGATTTTTTTGAGGCTAAACGTGAGAAACAGTTAAGAACATATCTCCATTGAAAGTACTCTAAATTAAAAATTCAATTTTGGAGGGGTTGTGACTCTACTTCAATCTCCAAGTTTGGTGTTAGACAAATGCAACATTTAGACCAAGATATTTTATATATTTAACTCACAATTTGAATCTTTTAAAAATATCTTTTTATTACTTAAAGAAAAATTTTAAAAATGTGGGCCACTAATTTTTTTTTAATTTTGTTAGGTCAATAAAAACTAATTTTTTTAAATATTAAAATATGGATTTATTAATTTTTTTTTTGTATTTAATTGGGCCAATAATGAACTTTTAAATTACTAAAATATTAGTCCATTATTTTTTTTTTCTTTATTGGTCCAATAAAAAATTTCAATTAATGACGATAATTAGATATATGAAACCAATGATGAATATAACATCTAGACCTAGGTGTTTTATGTACCTCCCTTACAATTTAATTCTTTTTAAATTTTTTATTACTTAAAATTTAATTTAAAAAATATCAATGACTAATTTTTCAACTATATTGAGCCAATAAATAAAATAACTTCAAATTATTAGAATATTAGCTTACTAAATTTTTTATTTAACTGGGCTAATAAAAAAAATCAACCTTTTAAAATTTTGTTAAGATTTTTTTGAGGCTAAATGTGAGAGACAATTAAGAATACACTTACATTTACCCAAATTTTAAAATTTTTTATTACTTAAAAATTAATTTCAAAAATATCGGTGACTAATTTTTCAACTATATTGAGCCAATAAGTAAAATAACTTCAAATTATTAGAATATGAGCTTATTAAATTTTTTATTTAATAGGGCTAATAAAAAATCAACCTTTTAAAATTTTGTTAAGATTTGTTTGAGGCTAAATGTGAGAGACAATTAAGAACATACCTACATTTAAAGTAATCTAAATTAAAAATTAAAATTTTGGAGGGGCTGTCGCTCTGTTTCAACCCTCGAGTTTGGTGTCAGACGGATTCCACATTTAGACTTAGGTGTTTGTTTAGTTAACTCACATTTTTAATCTTTTTAAATATTCTTTTATTACTTAAAGGAAAATTTTAAAAATGTGAATGACTAATTTTTCAATCTTGTTAGGTAAATTAAAACTAATCTTTTAAAAATTAAAATATAGACTCATTAATTTTTTGTTCAATTGAGCCAATAAAAAACTTTGATATTATTGGAATATTGGCCCATTAAATTTTTTATTTTACCGGGCTGTGACGCCCCTTACCCGTCTACAGTGTAGCGGAGTAAAGCGTGCCACATTCGGTGCTGGAGCACCTTATCTTATCCTGTCCTGTCCATTGTTAATTTTAAATTTCATAGAAACTATGTGGTAAATTTTTTTTATCACAATTTATTTCTGTAGAAACCCGGGCAGAGCCTCCTCTGTTTTATTAGCATCTTGCGGGTTCCAATGTTCACCTATTAAAAACAATTTCATATGTATCTCATATATCTATATGTCATATCATATCATTTACAAAATTTCCATGTAATTTCAAGAAAATAATAAAACTCATTCATATGAAAATTTACATACAAAAGCTTACAGCTTTATTTACAATCCAAAATATAATTACAATTTATTTACAAAGTTCAAAATGAGTTACATATCCCAAAAAGATTTACATCATTTATTTATATGCAATAAACAAAATGTAAAACTAAATATACATGGGCCCTACCAAAACTACTCTGCTGAGGTGACTAACAGACACTATCAGATCTGATCAATTCTCTATCAGGGCACTACTGCTGCGGCTGTTGCTGTGGCTGTGCCTAGTCTCCAGTACCTATGCGATGGAAAACCAACGCGCTAAGCGAATTGTTTAGTGGTGCATAATTTTAAAAGAAAAATAATTGAATAATTAAAAATAATAATTCTAGGCTAATTTCATAAATTCTAAGTCTTTATATATTTATTTGACTTTGGGATCAATTTATTTATCAGAATCTTATCTGTGCATTTATTTCATTTTTAGTCTCTTTAAAATCATATCTGTGCCCAAGTAACCTATAAAAGACTAAAAAAGCTATATACACGGGAGTATATTGGCTAGAAAACCATATGTCTATCCTGTATACAACTGTCATGTCAGGCACAAGGCCAGCGAGCAGGCTTTCAAAGCTAGTAATGAAATTAGGCTCAATGGCTAACGGGCAGGCATATAGCCTGTAGAACAATCATATCAGACATATTTTGTCGGTCAATGATTATTCATGTAGACAGTACTGCTATCTGTAGTCCCTAATTATTATACCAATTGATCCAAACTATATACATAAGCCTAGGTTTATTTTGGGCAATTAAGCATTATCAATTACTTATTAGAGATTTTCATGTCACTTTGTAGTGGGAAAGTAGGTCCCACATACCTATTTTATGTAATTTAATGTTTAGCAACATATTAGGGTTAAAATCCTACCACAAGATAAGTTGTCTTGTGAACCTTTCTTTAGGTTTAGTTTTAATGTCTTAAATTTTCCTATTAATTTGATCACTTTGTGGCCACTGTTTAGCCATACTTCCTTCATGGAAGTTGTTTCTCTATGTCTCATATTGTTTTCCCTTTTTGAATCATGTCATTTGGATTTATAGAACTCAAGTTATGGTCAAATAACCATAATTGGTTCGATTCCAATTTTTGGTTCCTTAACTAGGCAGTTTTGGTATCATACTTTACCAATTTATTTGAATAGGTTATAGCAATATTTAGGCCTAGTGTTCTTCATAGGATTTGTTGCCCTATGTCTTGTGGTCACTTAAAATTTTTAGTTGCTGTGTTTCAAGTTTTGTAGAACCATTTATAACCTAATAACTGGCCTGGACTATTCTAGAGTCAATGGTCACTTATGCAATTTCCAGAATTGGTATACTGACTTGACCTAGTTAATTGACCTAGTTCCCTTGATTTTTGGATTTTGGTCAAAATACCAATATTGTAGATCTATGTCTTATTGAAATTTTTGGCACTGGTTTTAGGGCATTTGGATTTCTGTGGACCAAGCTATGGCCTTTTTGCCAAAACTAGTCAGGTAGCCTATGTCTAGCAAAATCTGGGCAGTTTTAGTTTTGGACAGTTTTGGTAACCTAACTTGGGCCAGCAATTTGATTTGGTTAGAGGCATTTCTAGGCTCTATAATCTTCTTGAAAGTTGTAGTCCTATATCTAAGCTTTCCAATGGTATAAAATTCAGGTTATTTAGACCTGTCTAGAGTGAGTTATGACTAAATGAATATACACTGTTCATTTGGTCAATTTTCTGGGTTCCTTATATGGTCAGTCGGATTGGGGCAACAATTAGGTCAAGTTTTGAACAGAATTTAGGCATAGTTTCTTCATGAAAAATGAAGCATTTTAGGTCTAGTTTCATCTCCAATTAGCCTAATACCAATTAGAGCCACACAATTTCGGTTATGGCTCAAAACAAATACTGGATTCAATAATTCTCAACCTATAAAGAAATTACACTCCCAAATTTCATTCCTCCAACTCCCAAACTACAAATTGGCATTCATGGCACTTCTAAACATCATAAATTCATCTCAACACAATCAAATTCCAGAAATTACACAAAGTCTCCAATAATAAGTTCAAAACCCTAATTCAAATGGTTAAGGTCAACAATACACATTCAATCAAATTTCTAATACGTGAAACTTCATCCCTTAACATATAACTCATTCATCAACATCACAAATCACCTTTTACAAGCATGAAATTATCAATATCCCATGCTTCTCAAAGCTGCCAAAATGAGGCAATTACACAAGTCTCCAATAATTTATTCAAACCCTAATTCAAATTGTCAACCTCAAACATACACATGCAATTAAATTCCAGTACATGTAACTACCTTAATCAACATTACTAATCACCATTTACATGTATGAATTAATCAAACTCTCATGGCTCCCATGGTTGCCGAATTCTAGGGTTCAACATTCCTCATCATTTTCTTCAATTTTCTTAGCATAACAACTCAATTCAAGATGTAACTAAAAAAGGAAAAGAAATTATGCACTAACCTTTAATCAAGAAATTCCCAAGCTTGTAAAACTTCAACATTTCTCCTTCCTTTTACTTCCTATAGACTTCTCAAGGTGTGAGGACTAACTTTTGTGAAGTGGACTTATAATTTTATGTTCAAAATGGAGGGGATTTTAAGCTTGCATGAAGAATATTCATGGAGGAAAAGGAAGAACCAATTTCGGCCATGGGAGAAGGAAAATGAAGAAGATGAAAGTGAGTGGATGAAATTTGTCCTCTTATGCCTTTATATACCCCACTTAAGATTTAATTATTAATTATAATAATTAAAGTTTTAATAATCCATATAATACCCCTCATTTTTCCTTTAATTACATTACATATATAGTTTTATGTTTTCATGAGATTTTCAAAATTATAATGTTACTTATTTTAATGGACATTTATGTCAAAAGTCAACTCTAGGTGCCAAATGACCAAAATACCCCTCTTCAGGTTATAATTGAACTTCTTCGGTAATGTCGACTAAATCCTTGATCCGACGGTTCTTTTAATTTTCATTTCATCTGTACCAATTAACTAAATTTTCTTTGATATTTTTAATGTTATTTGTACCTCATTAAACCTTTAATTAAGTCCCAAAAATTATTTCCTAGGGTTCTCCATGGGTCTAAGGTTGGCAACTGTTTATGCAGTGACTTCCCGGTACGGTCACCCATCGCCGTGGTTCTGACTCCTTTAACCTAGTTCAATTTCATTTCTTTTATTTTCCCTTAATTTTTCTTGGTCTTTATTTCATCAATTTATGTCTCCTCACCCTAGCTTAAGTGTAGTTCCAGACATTCTGACTGTCCGAACTGACGTTAGTTATTGGAATAGTAAAGCGTACGGGCTACCTACAGTGAGGGCATTGCAATTTTTCCTCTCTAAATAAGAATTTCATCCTCGAAATTTACCTGATGGGAAGAGCTAAGGGAACTGCTGCCTCATCGTCTCCTCGCTCTCCCAAGTTGCCTCTTTCATGTTATGGTGTCTCCATAGGACTTCCACTAGTGGAATTCTCTTGTTTCTTTTAGATCTTTTACCTCTCATGCTAAGATTTTGATTGGTTCTTCTTCATATGTCAAGTTAAGTTGCACAATTATCTCTTCTGCTGAAATAACATGTGAAGGATCTGATCTATATCTCCTGAGCATCGACACATGGAATACATTGTAAATCTTGTCCAGCCCAGGTGGTAATACTAGTTTGTAGGCTACTGGACTCACACGTTCAATGAAATCGTATGGACCAATAAACCTAAGACTTAACTTACCCTTCTTGCCGAATCTTAACAATTTCTTCTAAGGCGATACCCTGAGAAATACCTTATCACCAACCTCATACTTTATCTCCTTTCTCTTCAGGTCAGCATAGGACTTCTGCTTATCTGAAGCGACTTTCAAGTTATCTCTGATTAGCTTCACTTTTTCCTTTGTCTGTCTCACTAGGTCTGGGCCCATTACTTTCTCTTCACCCATCTCTGTCTAGCATAAGGGATTCCTGCATCTCCTCCCATACAATGCTTCATATGGAGCCATTTTTATGCTGGCTTGGTAGTTGTTATTGTAAACAAACTCTACCAAAGGAAGATATTTCTCCCAACTTCCTTCAAAGTCAATAATGCAGCTCTGAAGAATATCCTCCAACACCTATCATGTAATTCATGTTATGTCATTATTATCAATATTTTAACATTTATACAATTTACTAAGTTCTAAGGGTTAACTGAATCACCATTTCAGACTGTCCATCCGTCTGATGATGATAAGTCGTACTGAAGTGCAGTTGAGTGCCTAATGACTCCTGTAACTTCTTCCAAAACCTCAAAGTAAACCTCGGGTCTCATTCAGATATAATCGATAACGGCACTCCATGTAATCGTACTATCTCAGCTATATAGATTTCTGCTAATCTCTCCAGTGAGTAGTCGGTTCTGATTAGTAGGAAGTGTGCTGACTTTGTTAATCTACCCACAATCACCCAAATGGTATCATGCTTCTTCTGTGTCAATGGTAGCCCAGTTACAAAATCCATGTTGATGGGGTCCAATTTTCACTCTAGTATAGATATAGGTTACAACAATCCTGATGGAACCTGATGCTCAGCTTTAACCAGCTGGCATGCCAGACATCTGGTTATAAAATTACCAATCTCCTTCTTCATTCCAAGCCAGCAATACTGTGCCTTTAGGTCATGATACATCTTGGTACTTCCTAGGTGTATAGCATGAAAGCTACTGTGTTCCTCTTTCAAGATATTCTTCTTCAGTTTCTCATCTCCTAGTACACAGATTCTGCCTTTATAATACAGACACCCATCTCCTTTGAGCTTATAATCAGTCTCCTTCCGCTCGTTAACTCTGCCCATAATAGTTATTAACTTTTCATCCCTTATTTGTGCTTCTTGTATTTGTTGTAACAAGCTTGGCTTTACACACAATTCAGCCAAAATAGTCCCATCTGGAACTAAGGATAAGTGAACATTCATTGCTCTCAAAGCCATCATGGATTTCCTGCTCAGTGCATTAGCCACTACATTTGCCTTTCTAGGGTGATAGTTGATCACACAGTTATAATCCTTAAGGAATTCAATCCATCTCCTCTATCTCAAATTAAGTTCCTTCTGGGTTGGCAAGTAATTCAGACTCTTGTGATAAGTGTAGATGTAACACTTCCCACCATATAGGTAATGCCTCCATATCTTCAATGCAAATATTATTGCCGCCAATTTTAAATCATGTGTTAGGTAATTCTTTTCATGTGGCCTTAGTTGTCTGGAAGCATAGGCAACTACTTTCCCTTCTTGCATCAGAACACATCCAAGTCCATTATGAGGGGCATCACTGTAGATCACATAGTCTTTCCCTGACTCTGGCTGTGTCAACACTGGAGCTTCTGTGAGCATAGCCTTTAGCTTTTCAAAGCTAGCTTGACATTTGTCATTCCAGTTAAACTTGACATTCTTATGCAGCAGCTTAGTCAGTGGGGCTGCTATATGGGAGAATCCCTTCACAATTCTCCTATAGTATCCAACTAACCCCAAGAAGCTTTTGACCTCTGTTACATTTCTAGGAGGCTTCTATTCAATTACTACTTCAATCTTCTTTGGATCTACCCTAATCCCATCTGCTAATACAATGTGTCCAAGGAAAGATATCTCATCTAACCAGAAGTCACACTTAGACAACTTGGCATACAACTGCTTTTCCCGTAGTGTATGTAGTGCTACTCTCAGGTGTTCATCATGCTCCTCCCGGTTCTTAGAATACACTAGAATATCATCTATAAAGACCACTATAAACCGATCCAAGTAGGGATAGAAGATACGATTCATTAGATCCATGAAAGCCGCTGGTGCATTTATCAGCCCAAATGGCATCACTAAGAACTCATAGTGTCCATACCGGGTCTTGAATGTAGTTTTTGGATCATCTGTCTCTTTTACTCTTAACTGATGGTAGCCTGATCTAAGATCGATTTTGGAGAATATATTGGCTCCCTTCAGTTGATCAAACAAGTCATCTATCCATGATAAAGGATATTTGTTTTTCACAGTCACCTTATTCAACTGTCAGTAGTCTATACAAAGCCATAATGTACCGTCCTTCTCCTTAACAAATAACACCGGTGCTCCCCATGGTGACACACTTGGGCGTATGAAGTCCTTATCCAGTAACTCCTGTAACTAAACTTTTAACTCTCTCAATTCAGTAGGTGCCATCCTATATGGAGTAATATAAATCGGTGCAGTACCCGGCATAGCCTCTATAGCAAACTCCACTTCTCTATCTGGTGGCAAACCCGGCAACTCTTCTGAAAATACATTCGAAAAATTACATACAGTGGGGATGTTCTGTAAACTCGGGCTAGTCTTAGTGGTGTCAACTACATGTGCTAAAAAAGCCTCATAGCCTTTCCTCATCAATCTTCTAGCTGCTGTGGCTGATATAATGGTAGAAAGATAACTCATTCCTTTACCTACAACTATAATCTCATCCCCATCTGCTGTTTGTAATGAAATCCTCTTCAACCGACAATCTACTATCACCTTATGACCTAAAGGGTTAGTGACAAGTATGACATCTTCTAAACCATCTATCTGTATCCTCTTTCAATAGGAGGTATAATGCATATATAGGGATGAATATAATTAGGGTCTATCAATACATATTTAAAGGTATTATAAATAGAATATGTACTTCTGATAACATCTACTGGATCAGGCTCTTCCCGAGCCATAGCGTACACGCGGGGTGTTACTCCAGCCTTGGGCCGTTCTATAGTCTTAGAAGCCCTTTGTGATGTACCAGCTGTATCAGGCCTCACAGGTCTTCTACCCCTCTGCATTGTCTGGGCAGACCTTTTAGTCGGTGGTAGAGCAGTGGGAGCACTCCTCTGTGGACAATCTCATAAGAAATGATCCGTAAATCCACATCTGAAACATCTCCCAGTCAACAGTCGACACTCCCTTTTGTGTCTCCTACCACAGTGGTTACATTCTGGCACTGGCATTGATTCTCTTGTTATTGTACCCAGGTAACTAGCTACAGATATTCTAGACTGGCCCCTCTGGCCTTGTGTCTAGCTCTGTGAACCCTTAGGCTTCTTACTATCAGTAGCTGGTGCACTAAACTGGCCTTGTCCAAGACCTCTCTTATGCTGTCTGTCTCTCCTGGACTGCTCATCATCTCTGACTCTCTCCACATGAAGAGCTGATACTACTAACAGGGACAAGTCTGTAAAGTGATGAGAAGTAACTATCAATCTAATGTTGTCATTTAGTTCGTCCTCAAACCTCTTGCATTTATCAACCTTTGTAGGCATTATCTCCAATGCATATCCACTAAGTCTAATGAATTCCTGCTCATATTTAGAGACTGTAAGCTGCCTCTGTCTCAGTGCCAGGAATTCTCTCCTTCTGGCCTCTAAGTACACATGGCTAATATATTTCTTTCTGAATTCTCCCAAGAAGAAATCCTAGGTGATCTATGTAGGCTGTACTACCCTCGATACTGTCACCCACCACCTATATGCATCCTCCTGCAGTAATGACAGAGCACACTCTAACTGCTGCTCTGGGGTGCAGTGGAGTTGCTGTAAAACCCTCTCTGTCCTTTCCAGCTAATACCCTGCGACAATTAGATCATCATCCTTCTTACCCTTAAAGTCAACTGCCTCATATTTCTACAGTCTTTCTAATGGGGACCTGTGTACAAGTTACGGCTGTAGGGCTGCTGGTGGTTGTACAGGTGGCGGTGGCTATGGCTGAGGTTGTGGAGGTGGAGGTGGCTGTGGCTGAGGTATGGCTCCGATGACCTAACGGAGCAGCTGTGTCATCTATTCCAGGAAGGCCTGCTGTGCTCTACCCACAGCACCCATAGATGACTCAGCTCTGATGCTTCACTCCCTACTAGGAGTAGGTGTAGGTGCGTGACTCTCTACCTCCTCCTCAATTAGTCTAAGAGACCTATGCTCCAAAGGATCAGATGCCATCAATCCTATAAAATAGACAAAGAACATATTTGCATTATTGTCACATCGACTCTATCTAAAGGCCCATGCATGTGATGTAAACTATTTCTTTCTATTTATCTAGGTCTAGGACCACCTAAACCTCTACTCTGATACCACTAAATGTGATGCCCCTTACTCGTCTACAGTGTAGCTGAGTAAAACGTGCCACATTCGGTGCCAGAGCACCCTATCTTATCCTGTCCTGTCCATTGTTAATTTTAAATTTCATAGAAAACATGTGGTAAATTTTTTTTTTATCACAATTTATTTCTGTGGAAACCTGGGCAGAGCCTCCTCTGTTTTATTAGCATCTTGTGGGTTCCAATGTTCACCTGTTAAAAACAATTTCATATGTATCTCATATATCTATATGTCATATCATATCATTCACAAAATTTCCATGTAATTTCAAGAAAATAATAAAACTCATTCATATAAAAATTTACATACAAAAGCTTATAGCTTTATTTACAATCCAAAATATAATTACAATTTATTTACAAAGTTCAAAATGAGTTACATATCTCAAAAAAATTTACATCATTTATTTATATGCAATAAACAAAATGTAAAACTAGATATACATGGGCCCTACCAAAACTACTCTGCTGAGGTGACTCGCAGACACTGTCAGATTTGATCAAATCTCTGTCAAGGCACTACTACTGCGGCTGCTACTGTGGCTGTGCATGGTCTCCAGTACCTACGCGATGGAAAACCAATGAGCTAAGCAAATTGCTTAGTGGTGCATAACTTTAAAAGAAAAATAACTGAATAATTAAAAATAATAATTCTAGGCTAATTTCATAAATTCTAAGTCTTTACATATTTATTTGACTTTGGGATCAATTTATTTATCAGGATCTTATCTGTACATTTATTTCATTTTCAGTCTCTTTAAAATCATATCAGTGCCCAAGTAACCTATAACATACTATAAAAGCTGGATACACGGGAGTATACTAGTTAGACAACCATATGTCTATCCTATATACAACTTTCATGTTAGGCACAAGGCCAGTGGGTAGGCTTTCAAAGCCAGTAATGAAATTAGGCTCAATGGCCAACGGACAGGCATATAGCCTATAGAACAATCATATCAAACATATTTTATCAGTCAATGATTATTCATATAGGCAGTACTGCTATTTGTAGTCCCTAATTGGTATACCAATCGATCCAAACTATATACATAAGCCTAGGTTTACTTTAGGCAATTAAGCATTATCAATTACTTATTAGAGATTTTCATGTCACTTTGTAGTGGGAAAGTGGGTCCCATATACCTATTTCATGTAATTTAATGTTTAGCAACATATTAGGGTTAAAATCCTACCACAAGATAAGTTGTCTTGTGAACCTTTCTTTAGGTTTAGTTTTAATGTCTTAACTTTACCTATCAATTTGATCACTTTGTGGCTACTGTTTGGCCATATTTCCTTCATGGAAGTTGTTCCTCTATGTCTTATCTTGTTTTCCCTTTTTTAAATCATGTCATTTGGATTTATAAAACTCAAGTTATGGTCAAATAACCATAACTGGTTCAATTCCAATTTCTAGTTTCTTAACTATGTAGTTTTGGTATCATACTTTACCAATTTATTTGAACAAGTTATAGCAACATTTAGGCCTAGTGTTCTTCATAGGATTTGTTGCCCTATGTCTTGAGGTCACTCAGAATTTTTAGTTGAGGTGTTTCAAGTTTTGTAGAACCATTTATAACCTAATAACTAGCCTAGACTATTCTGGAATCAATGGTCACTTATGCAATTTCTAGAATTAGTATACTGATTTGACCTAGTTAATTGACCTAGTTTCCTTGATTTTTGGGTTTTGGTCAAAATACCAATATTGTAGATCTATGTCTTATTGAAATTTTTGGCATTGGTTTCAGGGCATTTGGATTTCTGTGGACCAAGTTATGGCCTTTTTGCCAAAACTGTTCAGATAGCCTATGTCTAGCAAAATCTGGGCAGTTTTAGTTCTAGACAGTTTTGGTAACCTAACTTAAGCCAAAAGTTTGATTTGGTTAGAGGCATTTCTAGGCTCTATGATCTTCATGAAAGTTGTAGTACTATATCTAAGCTTTCTAATGGTATAAAATTCAGGTCATTTGGACGTGTCTAGAGTGAGTTATGACCAAATGAATATACACTGTTCATTTGGTCAATTTTCAGGATTCCTTATATGGTCAGCCAGATTGGGGTAATAATTAGGCCAAGTTTTGGACAAAATTTGTGCATAGTTTCTTCATGAAAAATGAAGCATTTTAGGTCTAGTTTCATCTTCAATTAGCCTAATACTAATTAGAGCCACACAATTTTGGTTATGGCTCAAAACATATACTGGATTCAACAATTCTCAACCTGCAAACAAATTACACTCCCAAATTGCTTTCCTCCAACTCCCAAACTACAAATTGGCATTCATGGAACTTATAAACATCATCAATTCATCTCAACACAATCAAATTCCAGCAATTACACAAAGTCTCCAATAATTAGTTTAAAACCCTAATTCAAATGGTCAAGGTCAATAATACACATTCAATCAAATTTCTAATACATGAAACTTCATCCCTCAACATATAACTCATTCATCAACATCACAAATCACCTTTTTCATGCATGAAATTATCAATATCCCATGCTTCTTAAGGCTGCCGAAATGAGGCAATTACACAATTCTCCAATAATTTGTTCAAACCCTAATTCAAATCGTCAACCTCAAACATACACATGTAATTAAATTCTAGTACATGTAACTACCTTAATCAACATCACTAATCACCATTTACATATATGAATTAATCAAACTCTCATGGTTCCCATGGCTGCCGAATTCTAGGGTTCACCATTCCTCATCATTTTCTTCAATTTTCTTAGCATATCAACGCAATTCAAGATGTAACTAATAAAGGAAAAGAAAATATGCACTAACCTTTAATCAAGAAATTCCCAAGCTTGTAAAACTTCAAAATTTCTCCTTCCTTTTGCTGCCTATAAACTTCCCAAGGTGTAGGACTAACTTTTGAGAAGTGGACTTATAATTTTATGTTGAAAATGGAGGGGCTTTTAAGCTTGCATGAAGAACATTCATGGAGGAAAAGGAAGAACCAATTTCAGCCATGGGAGAAGGAAAATGCAGAAGATGAAAGTGAGTGGATGAAATTTGTCCTCTTATGCCTTTATATACCCCACTTAAGATTTGATTATTAATTATAATAATTAAAGTTTTAATAATCCTTATAATACTCCTTATTTTTCCTTTAATTACATTACATATATAGTTTCATATTTTCATGAAATTTTCAAAATTATAATGTCACTTATTTTAATGGACATTTATGTCAAAAGTCAATTCTATGTGCCAAATGACCAAAATGCCCCTCTTAGGGTTATAGTCGAACTTCTTTGGTAATACCGACTAAATCCCTGATCCGACGGTTCCTTTAATTTTCATTTTCATCTGTACTGATTAACTAAATTTTCTTTGACATTTTTAATGTCATTTGTACCTTAGTAAACCTTTAATTAAGTCCCGAAAATTATTTTCTAGGGTTCTCCACGGGTTTAGGGTCGGCAACTGTCTATGTAGTGACTTCCTAGTACAGTCACTCGTCGCCGTGATTCCGGCTCCTTTAACCTTGTTCAATTTCATTTCTTTTATTTTTTCTTAATTTTTCTTGGTCTTCATTTCATCAATTTATGCCTCCTCACCCTAGCTTAAGTGTATTTCTAGACATTATGACTGTCCAAACAGACGTTTGTCATCGGAATAGTAGAATGTACAGGCTACCTATGGTGAGGGCGTTACACAGGCTAACAAAAAATATCAATTAATGATTATTCTAACATTTAGATATATAGGAACTGTAACGGCCCTGCTCCAACCACTAAAGGAATTGTCCGCTTTGGCCCACCCCATCCTGAGCCTCACGATTTTCTCTCAAAGGTGGAATGAAGAACTTCCCAGTAGGTCACCCATCCTAGGATTTCTCTCAAGCGAGCACGCTTAACCGTGGAGTTCTTCCAATTTTCCATGCCATTCCACCAAAAGGCTCCTGTAGTGATTATAATGATTAGATATGTGGGGTCAATGACAGAATAATAACTAGATCTGGGTATTTTATGTACCTCACTTATAATTTAATTCTTTTTAACTTTTTATTTTTAAAAAATAAATTTAAAAAATATCATCGACCAATTTTTCAACTAAGTTGGGCCAATACAGAAAACTTTCAAATTATTAGAATATTGGTTCATTAAATTTTTTATTTAATTGGGCTAAAAAAATAAAGCTTTTAAAATTTTGTGAAGATCTTTTTAAGGCTAAACGTGAGAGATACTTAAGAACAAACTCATGTTTAAAGTACTCTAAATTAAAAATTAAAATTTTAGAGAGGTTATGGCTCCTTTTCAATACTCGAGTTCAGTGTTAGATGGATGCCACATTTAAGACCAAGGTGCTTTAGGTATTTAATTAAAAATTTCAATTTGCTAAAAATATTTTTGATTACTTAAAGGAAAATTTTAAAAATATGGGCCACTAACTTTTCAATTTTGTTAGGTTAATAAAAATTAATCTTTTAAAAGTTAAAATATAGACAAATTATTTTTCTACTTGACTGGGCTAATAAAGAACTTTTATATTACTAGAATATTAGCACATTAATTTTTTACTTTATTAGGCCCATAAAAGAATATCAGCAATTAATTTTTCAAATAAGTTGGGCCAATAAAAAAATAAGCATCAAATTATTAGAACATGAGCTCAGTAAATTTTATATCTATTAGAGTTATTAAAAAATCAATAGTTTATAATTTTGTTACAGTTTTCTTAAGGTTAAACGTGAGAGACAGTTAGAACAACCCATATTTAAAGTACTTTAAATTAAAATTAAAATTTTAGAGGACTTGTGATTCTATTTCAACTCTCAAGTTCGGTGTTAAACATATAAAGTATTTAAATCTAGGTGTTTTGTGTGTTTAACTCACAATTTGAATCTTTGTAAAATATTTTTGTTTTATTACTCAAAGGAAAATTTTAAAAATGTGGGCCATTAATTTTTCAATTTTATTAGGTCAATAAAAATAAATCTTTTAAAATTAAAATATGAACTCATTAATTTTTTTTTGTTTAATTGGGCCAATAAAAAAATTTTAAAATTACTAAAATATTGGTCCATTAAATTTTTTGTTTTAATGGGCTAATAAAAAATATCAATTAGTGATAATTATAATATTTAGTTATAAGGGGCCAATGATGTATATAACAACTACACCTATGTGATTTATATACATCAATCACAATTTAATTCTTTTCAAATTCTTTTTTATATCTCAAACAATAAATTTAAAAATTTTGCCAACTAATTGTTCAAGTAAGTTAGGCCAATAAAAAGATAAGCTTTAAATTTTTAGAATATGAGCTCATTAAATTTTTTATTTAATTGGGCAATAAAAAAATAAATCTTTTAAAATTTTGTTATGATTTTTTTAAAGCTAAATGTGAGAGACAATTAAAATAAACTCATATTTAAAGTACTCTAAATTAAAAATTAAAATTTTGGAGAGGCTGTAGCTTTGTTTTAACCCCCGAGATTAGTTTTAGACTGACACAATATTTAGATTGGGTATTTTGTATGTTTAACTCAAAATCTTAATATTTTTCAAATATTTTTTTATTACAAATATTGGCCACTAGCTTTTCAATTTTGTTAGGTCACTAAAAATTAATATTGACTCATTAAATTTTTTGTTTTATTGAGCCAATAACAAATATCTATTAATGATAATTATAAAATTTCGATATATGAGGCCAATTATGGATATAACAACTAGACCTAGGTGTTTTATGTACCTCACTCATAGTCTAATTCTTTTTAAATTCGTTTGTTATTACTTAAAATTAAATTTAAAAAATTTTAGTGATCAATTTTTTAACTAAGTTTGGCCAATAAAAAGATAAACTTCAAATTATTAGAATATAGGTTTTAATTTTTTTTTTAATTAGGCTAATAGAAAAAATTAGCCTTTAAAATTTTGTTAAAATTTTTTTGAGGCTAAATGTGAGAGACAATTAGGAACATACTCACATTTAAAGTGCTCTAAATTAAATATTAAAAGTTTTGAGGGGTTGTGACTCTATTCAACCCTTGAGTCTGGTGTTAGTAGGATGCAACATTTAGACGTAGGTATTTTGTGTATTTAACTGACAATTTGTACCTTTTTAAAATATTTTTTTATTACTAAAAAGAAAATTTTAAAAATGTGGGCCACTAGTTTTTCAATTTCGTTAGGTTAATAATAACTTTCAAAATGTTAAATATGGACTCATTAATTTTTTTTGTTTGAACGAGCTAATAAAAACACTTTGATTTTCTATAACATTGGTCCATTAAGCCTTTTGCTTTATTGGCTCGATAAAAAATTTTAATTAATGATAATTATAACATTTAGATTATGGGGCCAATGATATAACAAGTAGATCTAAGTGTGTTTTTAGACCTAGGGGTCTTAATCCATATTTTGATGATAATAACAATTAGTGTGCTACTAATCTATTTTGGAAGTGTTTGTGTTAAGATTGTAGGTCCCAAATTCAAAATTATGAAATTGCTTTAAAATCAAGATTGAATGAGAGAAAAGAATTGAAGCAAAGATCATGGGAGACTCTACAATGTAAATTTTATTTTTTTTATACTTTGTGAATCCCATTTAGTTGATTGTGTTGGCTAATGTCTAGGTATTTCCAAAATTTCTTTATATCATTTTTTTTCACCTATTCTTTAACAAGGGGGAATGAAATGAAATTTTCATTTTTGAGAAATGCAAAATTTGTTTTTGAATTTTTTTTTGTTGAAAAGTTTATTGAATTAGCTTTCCAATGGTTCAAACGGATCGAAAATCCGAGTTCGGGATAAAAAATTATAAGTTTTTTTATGTGTTTTTTCATTTCATTCTAGAGAGGACTTCAGCAGCCAAAGTAGGAGACTTCGGTAGCTGAAGTTAAGTTCTCAAACATAAGTTTTTGGTGCCCTAACTTTCAGCTGCCAAAATAAAGGACTTCAACAATCAAACCTGAATTTCTATAACTCGAAATAATGGGGTTTTAAGTGGTTGAATGGCTATAATCGCATTTAATGCACTCCAACGGACACTTTCTTATCAAAACTATAAATAGAGACCATTTATGATTGGTGGGAAGTTATAACAACTAATTTTGAGAAATTATTCAGTTTGCCTTTTCTTACTCTCTCTTTAAAACTTGAGCGATTTCAATTAATTTCTTAAGACCATGTTGTTAAGCTATATTTGTTGTGTTTTGAGAGTGAGATTGAAGTTGTTGAGTGCATTTATTGTAACTAGAGTGTGATAGAGCATTAAGTTACTCTTGTGTGAAAAGGGATTTGTAAAAGAGCAATGGTTTGCTCTTGTGGTTTGTAAGGGGTTTGTTCTTCACCCAAAGAAGAATTCTTAGTGGAGTTAACTCTCAAGAAAGTCCTTGAGGAAAGGATGTAGTCTTGGGATAGTCGAGCATCTATAAATCGATTGTGTCTTCATTCTTCTTCCTCATTCTTTGTGTTTATTTCTAAAAATCTCTCTTAGCCTTTAAATTTTTAATTAGTACCCAATTTTTAAGGGACAACAAGTGGTGTCAGAACTAGTCTCCATTCAATAAAGATTTAACCATCTTGGAGTAAAGATCAATGGCAACCCTTAATACTCAAGAAGGCTAATTGGTGGTAAGACCTCCCTTCTTTGATGGTAATGACTTTCTTTATTAGAAAAATAGGATGTATTACTTCCTTAAATAAAAAGGATTAGATTTGTGGGATGTAATTGAGAATGGACCATTCACCCAAACCAAAGTGGTAGAAGGTGTACATGTGGCAAAGGAGTGATAAAGAAAAGAGAAGAGCAGCTTTAAATGACAAAGCAATTCATGTTTTGTTTGGTGCTCTTAATAGAAGTGAGTTTAACAAAGCATGTATGAAGTCTACCATAAAGGAGATTTGGGATGCTTTGGTGATTACTCGTGAGGGCATTAGTCAAATAAAAGAGAATAAAATGGATTCTTAATCTATCAATATGAGTTATTCAATATGAAATCGAATGAGACTATAAGTCAAATATATGATAGATTTGTGGAGATCATTAGAGCAATCAAATCCCTTGGGAAGACATTCACAAATGAAGAGTTAGTGAAGAAGATTCTAAGAAGTCTTCCTATGGAATGGCTACCAAAAGTAACTTCACTCAAGGATTCCAAAGATTTGAGCAAGGTACAACTTGATGAACTTTTGGGAAATCTCATTGACTATGAGATGACTCTCAAAAGAGAACAAGTGGAGGAACCAAGCAAAGCCAAGAAGAACATTGCTTTTAAGGTGTCTTCCAAAAACTCAAGTGATGAAGATGAAGAGTTTGATGAGAAAGAGTTAGCTTTAGCGATAAGGAGAATAAGGAAGATGCCCTTCCAAAATAAGAAGTTCATTCCAAAGAAGAATTTCAAGAAGGATAAGGGTGAGAGTAGCAAGAAGGATCCCATTATATGCTATGAATGCAATAAGCTGGGTCACAATAGAATGGATTGTCCCAAGTTGAAGAAGTCCTCCAAGAAGTTCAAAAAGAAGGCACTCAAAGCAATATAGGATGAATTAAGTGACTCCATAGATGAGGAATGTGACACCCCTTACCCGTCTACAGTGTAGCCGAGCGAAGTGTGCTACATTCGGTGTCGGAGCACCCTATCTTGTCTTACTTTATTATTTTAATAATTTTTTTTCTCGTTATAATTTAATATCAATTATTTTTCTAAGGAGAAACCAGCGGAGTTTTCCCTCTTTTATTATCAGTTGACATATTTCACTATTTACCTGCTTGAAAATTTCAATAATATTTTACAATAAAAATCTCATCAATTATTTTAATAACCATCTCATAATTCACATCTCATTCATATATCTCAATTTCATATTCATTTCCATGCATTTCCATTCATGCACAATTTATATATATAAATTCTCAAGTTTCATTAATTTACATGATCTACAAATTAATTACAGTTCCATAATCTATATTTCAACATACAATTCATAGTTTACATTACAAATAATAACTAATTATAATGTACAAAATACATAATATGATCTATATGGGCCCTATCTACATGCATTGCTGAAGAGGTGGCAACCTTGAACACTCTGCAGATCAGAACTCTAAAATCTCTGTTTAGTATTCGCTGGCTTTAACTTCAGTACCTGCGCGAGGAAACAAATCCATCGCGCTAAGCATTGCTGCTTAGTGGTGCAATAATATAACAAGAAAATAATATAACAAGTAAAAATAATTGGAGCATATTTTCTATACTCAAGAATTTTACTGGGCTTATATGAAATTTTTCATACAATATATCTTTCGTCATTTATGTTGCTCTCTAGAATCACTTCTTTCATAAGTTTATAATAATCATTTATATAATGTACAAATAAATCTAAAATTTATACTTATACTTATATTCTTATGAAAGTCACATTTGTAATATTATTTAAGTTATAATTCTTCTATTAGTCTTTTTATCACTTCCTTGATACTTTCTAAGTTGTTTACAATCATTTCGTAATATTTAAAATTTTTAGAACTAGTTTAATTTACTTCAAATCATTCTAAGGAACAAATTTTTGGAGCTAATATAATTTATTTCAGAACTTCTTCTCATTTATTTACTTTTTAGTATTTTTAATTGCTAATATTCATAACTTATTTTAATAAATTAGACTACCCAAGTAACCTACGATAGGCTGACTAAACTGGATAACGGGTTGTTGGCACTGGACACCGCGGTGCCTCGGGCCGTCATACCATGGGACGCAGAATGTCAACCACGTTTGCAGTCAGTATGGCTAAAAAGCCATGATAACACATAATCGGGCATAAAGCCATGAATGCGGGCATAAAGCCATGAATGTGGGCATAAAGCCTTTCGCAGTACTGTTAAAATAATACCCTATTGACATGCTAATCTATCCAATCTGACACACATGTTTAGGCAATACAAGGGCACATAATATCATTAAATATTAATACATTGTGTTTTATGACTTCATTATTTCATGATAAATTTCAATTATAATTTATACATTCATTTGATCATTTATATGATCACAATTCACATCAATTATCCTTTTATACCATTGTACTCAAAGTACTTTTCCTTTCTACAATAATGAGAACTAATGTCTCATTCATACATTAATATGGTTCATTTATTCATTCATTATGTTATTCATATTGATCACAATTCTAAACAATGGTTCACATGTACCATTGTATTCAAAACATTTTTCCTTTCTCTCTTGATGGGAACTTAAATCCCAAATGGCATTTTTATCTCATTTATATATTCAACAATCCATTCATGTAAAGAACATTTCATACTTCAAGTTGTTTTGCTAATATATTATGAATTCCACTGGTGTTGGGAGTATAAATCTCAATTATCTATTCCAAGTAATCCATGAACATTTCATGGATTCTAAATTTCATGCCTTAATTTCCTCTACCAATTTAGTTCTTACACTTTGTGTCTTTGTATTACTATTCACATTGCTATTCAATCAAATTGTTAACTTTTTAATAGATAATAAATTTATTGAACCTAAGTTCACCAAGATACCACATTTTGCATTCTAAAGTTGTTGGTATTGGTTGCCAATACCATTTCAAAGCTTATTTTATATTATTCAAAATTTTCAGATTTCATACCCTAAGTTTACTATTCTATTGGTCATTGTTACAGTGGAAATTTGGCAAACTTTTCTTCATCAAAGTTGTTCCTTTATGTGTCTTCTTTAATTTCCTTTTTGAATCACTCCAATTGGAGTTTTGTAGCTCAAGTTATGGTCATTTTACCATAACTGGCCGGATTGACCTATACCCAGAATTTCTGGGCAATTTGGTTCTGCCAGATTTGATGACCTAAGTTTGGTTGGCAATTTGACTAGGTTATGGTCAAAATTTGGATTTATGTTCTTCATGAAAGTTGTAGGGCTATGTCTCAGATTTCTGTTGGTAAAATTTCAGATCAATTAAACTTTTCTACACTGAGTTATGACCATTTAAACAAATACTGTTCATTTAGTCATTTTCCAAGGACAACATGTTGGTCACCCAGATTAGGGTAATTTTTAGGTCAACTTGGTTTGGTTTTCTGGGCAGGGTTTCTTCAACAAAGTTTTGCCATTATGTCTTATAAAACTTTTTCCATTGGTTTCATTGCATTTGGATTTTTGTAGACCAAGTTATGGCCATTTTACCAAAACTGGTCGAGTGAGCTTTAGTCCAGGAAATTCTGGGCAGAATGGTTTTGGTCAGTTTGGTGACCTCACTTGGGCTAGCAATTTCATTTGGTTAGAGGCATTTTTGGGCTTGGTGTTCTAAATGAAAGTTGTAGTCCTATGTCTAATCTTTCCAATGACACAAAAATCAGATCATTTGGACATGTCTAGAGGAAGTTATGGTCAAATGAACAGAACTGTTCATTTGGTCAATTTTCTGGGTTCAGTGTTTGGATATCCGGATTGAGACAGTAAATTGATCAAGATTCGGATAGAATTTGGGCATGGTTTCTTCATGAAAAATGGGGTATTTTGCCCTAGGTTTTATCTCCAATTAGACTCACACCAATTAGAGCAACACAACTCCAGTTATAGCTCAAACGATACATTAGACTCAAAGGTCCGAATTTCCTGCATAAGAATCAACACTCCCAAATTCAATTCTCCCAACTCCACAAACTTCATTTGACATATTTGGCACTTTTAATGGTCATTAAATCATCTCAACATCATCAAATTCAAGACACACATCAATTTTCCCAAAGTTAGGTAAAAAACCCTAGCTCACATTCCTCAATTCATATAAACACATGCCAATCAATTTGTTCATCACAATTACTCATCAATATCACTAATCAACACAAATAATTTCATCAAAACCATCAAACCACAACTCTTATCATGGCTGCCGAAATTTAGTAATTTCCTATCCCTGTGAATTTCTTTTAATTTCATATCAATCTAACTTAATTTAGCAAGCTTGTCATGCTTAGAAGAGAAATAAAAATGAATTAGTGCACTAGCCTCAAATGGCAAGAGTCTAGGTCTTTTAATTCTTCAACTCCTCCTCTTCTTTTTGCCTCTAGTCACTTTAGCTAGGTTAGATATCAAGTTTTTGTATTTGGAGGTTGGGAAAATATGGAAGATTTTGATGGGAAAATGAAGCTTAAAGATACATCAATGGAGGAACCTCTTCTCTCTCTCTCTCTCTCTCTCTCTCTCTCTCTCTCTCTCTCTCTCTATGGATCGGTTTATTTGAAGAAGAAGTTGCTGTTTTTTTTTTGTGTCATTTATCCTTCTTTATTAGTTAATTAAGTGGTGATTAAATGTGATTGATGGAATTTTTTTAAATGATATCATGATGATGTCATAATTGACATTTTCTTTCATTTTATTTTTTTCTCAACTCATTTTCAATTTAATTTTTAGCAATATTTATTCATATTTTATGTCATAATAATTATTTACTTAACTGGACAAGTCGGCCAAAAATCATCTCTGAGGACGAAATGACCAAAATGCCCTCCGTTTGGCTTATTGAGCCAAAATCGTCTGTACAGATCGAAAAAATTTTTCTAAACATTTTCTTGGCATTATAATGCCATAAAAACCTCAATGACTCTTTTATGGAATCTCAAAAATTATTTCATGAATTTTCTCCCGAGTCTAGGGTCGGTAACTATCTTTACTGATACTTCCCCGTACGGTCACCCATCGCTAGGGCACTGGCTCATTTAACTTGGTTGTATTTTATTTCTAAAATTTTTTCTTAATTTTTCTTATTATTATTTGAGTTATTTATGACTCCTCAATCTAATCTAAATATTTTTTTTCAGACGTTCTAGCTATCCAGACCGACACCAGTCATCGGAATAATAGAATGTGCGAAATTGCTACAGTGAGGGTGTTACAAGGAAATTGGTGATGAAGTTGCCAAAATGTGTTTTATGGTAATGAAGGAAAGCTCAAATGAGGTGACTTTAAGTGATGATATTGTTGAATTTTCTTATGATGAACTTGTTAATGCTCTTATCGTAATGAATGATGAACTAGAGTTAAGTCATAAGAAAATCAAACTTTTGAAAAATGAACTAGTTAGTTTAAGAAAGGAGAATGAGTCCTCATCTAAGGATGCTAGACCTTTAGACAATGATATGTAAAAATCTTTAAATGAGCTCTCTTTAGAAAATGAGAATTTGAAAAATGAAATGGTTGAGTTAAATACTTCTCTTTCCAAATTTGCTAAGGGGAAGGACAAACTTGATGCAATTTTGGACTCTTAAAGGTCTCTTAGCATCAAGTATGGACTTGGCTATAGCAAATTTGTTCAAGCACCTCCTTCCAAGACAATATTTGTTAAAGCTACTAGTTCTAGTGAGCTTAGCCCCCAAGAGTCTAACCCAAAGGTGTACAATTCTAAGAGGCAAGAGTCAAAGACATCTAATGGTATTGTACCTAAGAAGACTCTTCATCATCAATATGTCCCTAGACAAAATGTTAATAGGGCAAATACATTTAAGAGATTTGCATCTAGGCCAAACTCCTACAGGGGACATGCTACTAAATCTAACAACCATCATCATACTCACAATGCCTCATGCTCACATGCATATGATGGACACAAAAAGAATGATCACATGAGACCATATGCACACTCTCATACATATAGACCAAGAATAAGAAGGTTCAACGGCCATTGTCACTATTGTGGCAAGTTTGGTCACACCAACTATAGGTGTGCTATTAGGAAAGTCCATCTTGGATATGGTAGAATGTTTAACTTTGATAATGATGGAATTACTAACCCCTAAGGACCCAATTACATTTAGATACCTAAAGTTATTTAAATTATTTTGTGTAGATGTGCTTGAAATCCTCAAAGCTTGAAAACAAATGGTACTTGGATAGTGGATGTTCAAGGCTCATGACTAGAAATGCCAACCTCTTCTTTTCTCTTAAAAAGAAGGATAAAGGTGGGCAGGTGACCTCAAAGCTTGAAAAAATCAACAATTTCCTTTTGAATTAACAAAAAGAAAATGAAGAGGAAAGGGGAGCAATGTTACCGTCCAAAATGGGAGAGGAAAAGAAGATTATTTCTTTTCTTTCTTCCTTTTCCCTTATATACATAAGTCAACGCTTACTTACTCCCTTATCACATGTCACCATAGGATCAAATCTCACTTTTGGAAGACATAATCACATTAGGCCAAGTGTCAAGAGTAGATTGAATCTTGACTTTTATCATCTTTCATGATTAGAAGACAAATGGCAAGCTTGTATGGTGCCATGTGTCACCATCTCATGGTGCCACATGTCACCATATGATTTAATCTTACTTTTATATTTTAATTTGAATTCTCAACCCAAAAAATTGTAATTTCTCCTCTTCAAATTAATTTATATCAAATATAAATTAATTGATTAATTAATCTCCATTAATTAATTTCTTATAATTAAATTCATATTTAAACACTTTAAATATAAATTTAATTTATGCTATACATCCAATAACCTAGATTAATTTCAAGTTATGCTAGGGACTTTGCAATCTTATTACAAACCAAACCTAATTAATTAATTAATTAAACTCTTTAATTAATCAATTAAATCACATTTTATTTGGTGATTAACTTGTGTAGATGTGTGACTTACTAGTCTCATTACTTATTGGCAATGAGAAATTATATTATCTCTTAATATCATTAGAACTCTTTCTTACCTTAAATGATTTCTCTAAATTATTTCAGGCATCTCATAGACCATGGTTGACACCTAGCATAACATGCCATGGCCACCCAATCAGTAATAAGGAATATTTTAAATGAACCTTTAATCATATGTTACCATACACTAGAATCTCTTCGTTACAAAATCCCAATTCCAGCTGGAGTCATGGTTAATGTCAAACTCCATTTGCTATGAATATTATGTTCTCTTTTAATTCCAATTCTTGATTAATTAGATTTTCTTGTCAGAAACTCTTTTCTGACTAAATCTATCTATCCTGGCCAGGAACTTGAATCATCAAGAACAATTAAATGAACATAGGATTTTATCCCTACTTACTTAGGGTAATGGATTCCATCTTGATCAACACCTATCTCCATATATAACTAGTAAGAGTCAACACATGCTCATATACCTATACACAATACGAGTATGAAAGCAGTATCAAACTCAAACCACCTATATACAAGATAACTGTGTTATCTCAGGTCTAAAGATTATGTGCACTTATATGATATATGACAATGCATTGACAAGAGTAAACTCCATGTGCTTGTCATAAGCATCACTGGTTCGGCCTACTTATTGTGTACTTGCCTATCATGTTTGTTATGTGGCAAGAGACTCACCACTCCAACTTATTTATATCTCATATTAATACTTTGGGAACAAACATGCTTACAACCTTTCTAGATAAGTCATGTCCTTTGTGAAGTATCTTCGATTGTGAACCAATTTATGATACTTTGTGCTAGAAATACTATCACTCATATTCTTAACAACTTAAGAATAGAATTTCTAACAAAATATCAACGGACCTTTTCAATTACACATAAATGGATTATGTAAACAGAAAAGTAAAATTGCCTTTTATTAATAAAAAATGTACAAGATACATATAAAATGATATGCTCTAGGGCATACTAATAATAATCTCCCACTAGCACTAGAGCCATTCATTACAATATCTTAGACCCATCTTCTCAAGATGTCGGTCTAACTAAGCTTGTGACATAGGCTTTGTGAATGGATCAGCTGGATTTTTGGCTGATGCTATTTTCTGCATGGCTATATCGCCTCGTCCAACTATCTCTCTGATAATGTGATAGCGCCTTTCTGTCACACCTTACCCCTCTGTAAGGCATAACATGATCTCGTAGTATACCTAATGAATTATCAAACTCCGCCTACTGATAACTCATTAAATACACTACAAGGAATTTTAAACCTTTTCTTATTTCTTTTTACAGTGGTGAGCACTTTTGACAGGTATAATTTTTTTTTTTATCTTAAGTGAACCAATTAACAAATCTGAAGTATCAATAATTTCTGTAAAAATTTTGGCAGAGTACCATCTGTATTTTGAATAAAATAGTTCTTCAAAAACCTGTAAAAAGCACTTCCAATATATTTGTTCAATCCCAAACTCCAGTATGGCTCAATACAAATCAATTTTCTCAACATTTGTCAAACTCAATTCAACATCAATTTTTAATATTTCCAAAGATAGACTACAAAATGACTGAGTAGTTCAAAAGCTGAGATAAGAAATAAATATATTACAACTTTAGTTTACAACTGCTCAAGACCAAGTACAATATATACATACAGTGCACATACATTACAACAAAAATTACAAAAATATGGTATACTCAATATACCCGGCAGAATCCCAAAATATAGTACAAGCAGCCTACTCTGCTGCTCTGTCTGTCTGTCTACTTGCGACAGCAATGAAAAAGCTATCGCTGAGTAAAATTTACTCAGTGGTGCACAATAACAATTTAAAATGCAGTATATAAAACTTTTATTGACAATTTACAATTCAAATAATTTAAAATTTTCAAAGCTCATATAACACAAATTTGATCAAACAATTTAATAACATAGTGTTGCCAATCAATAACACAACTTAGGTCATGACACAAACTTTTCCGAATATGCCGTGTTGTACACCACGACAAGACAAACTCACCCCACTAATCGAAATCAATGAGGGAGGTGGCTAGCTGGCTAATGAGTACTCATCCAAACTCACCTCAGACTGGCAAGCCAGAGAGGGAGGAAAATAATCAAATATCAAACTCAACCCCACAAGTGAAGGAGGAACATATTAATATTGCCATGCCAAGTGTGAATCAAAAATAATTTCAAATCATATTATTCAAATTATTTCATGCAAAACATAATCAATTTCCAAAGTCAATTTTCCATTCACAAAGTAGGAAACACAATAATTTCCAATAAAGTTCCCAAAGCCAAAACAATAAAAAATTATTCATAACTCATTTCTCCAAATAAATTTTCTAGTAAAAGCAGTGAATATAAAAAGTATTATGCATAGACCTCGGATGAGTCGCCTCTTGGCCTTGACTCAATGTTCCTTATGCTCTTTAATATCCTTTTCAACTGAAACACACAATTTAAAGTGCTTCAGTACTCAGTTAAATTGTTTCTAATCATAAGGTTCCATAATTAAATTTTATTGATACTACTCCTTTCATTATTCAACCTATAACGTTAACCTTTAATGCACACTAAGTGAGTTAATTTTAATGTTACCAATATGTCACATTTTATATTCCTCAATTATTGGTATATGTTATCAATTTCATTTTCAAGTGTATTGCATTTTATTGCAATTTATCGAATTTTGGTATGCTGTTTTGACCTAGCCGGATGACCTAGTTTCCTTGGTTTTCGGGTTCTAGTCCGAATTATAAACTTGTAGGTCTATGTCTTAGTGAACTTTTGCCACAAATTTTAGGTCATTTGGAGTTTACTATACCAAGTTATGGTCATTTTACTATTGCTGGACAGATTGCACTAAAATTCCAAACTTAGGTCATTTTTAGGTCATTTCAGATTCTGGCAGTTTTTATACCCGAAATTGTGCAAACATTTTGACTTGCTTATGGTCATTTATGGATTTTTGTGTCTTCATAAGAGTTGTAGCTCTATGTCTAAGCTATCCATGGTATAAATTTCAGGTCATTTGGACCTGTTTTGAGTGAGTTATGGCCAAAATACAGACTGTTGTCCAAATGGTCAATTTTCAGGTTTACAAAGTCACTAATCCGAATTTGGTTAATTCTCATGTCACTTTTTGGACAGAATTTAGGTAGGCTTTCTTCATGAAAGTTGGCACATTTTGTGCCTAGTTTCACCTTCAATTGGCCTCATACCAATTGGAGTCACACACTTAGGGTTATAGGCTCATTTGCATACTGCCATTATACACTTCATCAAATACACAACCATTACACATCCTACTTGCTTCACCCTAACTTTCCTTACCAAATTTCTGGATTTATAAGACACTAACATCATTCATCACATCTCAACATGGTCATTTTGGATAGAATATACACATTTCCAATACACATTACAACTATACTTCTCAAAGTTACATTCCACATTCACATATACATGAATTCACTTACTTTTACTACATACAATTTCAACCATTACTTCCATATGCTGCCCTCAATCCATCAATATCATAATTCATCATTTGAATTCATGAAATCAAACATTAATCCATGCTCTTCAAGGCTGCCAAAAATGGCAGTTTGCTAAGGCTTTCAAATATACTTTCCAAACCCCTAAATTCAAGTGCTCAATATTCATACATAGGAAGTAAGTTGCTAATACATCAATTTAACCAAATCAATCCTAATTCCCATCAATTACACATAGGAAAAACTCAAGCAAACTCACCTCTCATGGCTGCCAAAAATGGACAGATTGCAAACTCAACAATTTCCTTCAATTTTTTAAACCAAAATACTCCCCATAACCTCAACACAAACTTTAGTGAAGCAAAAATGAAAAACAAGCACTTACCTATCTTTGAAGCTTGTTAAATCTTCTTCAAATCTCTCCCTTTTTGCTCCCAAAATGCTGCCTAAGATGTGTACTCCAACTTTAGTGAAGACAACTTGCAAGAACTATGGCTAAAAATGGAGTGAATGAAGGTTGAGTGAGGTTTAGCTATGGAGTTTTAATGGTGGTTCACTTCGGCCATGGATAACAAATTGAAGAAATGAGATGATTTTTAGTGGAGAAATCTATCCACAAGGCTCATATAGGTCCCACAATTCATGGTTAGTGGAGCACTAACTTTGGATTAATGAGTTAATTAATCCTAAGTTCCATAATTTGCAATTATGCCACCAAACTTTCACTATTTATATTATGTACCTAATTTCTTATTTTCATGGCATTTTTAACATTTAATACCACTTATTTTTAATGGACACTTAGGTCAAAAGTCCACTCGGGGTGTCAATTAACCAAAATGCCCCTATTCAGTTTGTATTCTCGATTTTTCGGTAACACTGATTTTTGTCTGTTTCTCGATTTTTTATTTTTTTTTTATACTAATTCATTAATTTTTCTTATACATATCTAATGTCAATTATACTTCAATAGATGTTTATTTAAGTCTTAAAAATATTTTCTAGGGTTTCCCACGGTCCAGGGCTAGTCAACGGTCCTCACCGCAACTTCCCAGTGCGGTCACCCATCGCTACGGGTTTGGCTCGTTTAACTTAGTCACATTTCATTGTTCTTATTTTTCCTTTATTTTTCTTGTATTTTCCTCTATTGTATTTCATTGTTTCATGTCTCCTCACTAACATTTAAGTGTAGCTCCAGGCAGTCTAGCTGTCCGGACAGACACTGGTCACCGGAATAGTAGAACGCACTATCGAACATATGGTGTTACAATTCTCCCCCCCTTAAAATAAATTTCGTCCGCGAAATTTTTCCCAATAGCCGTCTTACAATAGTCATATGTTTATTTTCTCCTTTCTATATGATCGTATAATCTTCTTTCCTTTGAATTTGTATAGGACTTTTAACAATCTAATACAATATTTAATTTATTTGTATAACACCAATCTTCTCTTACTATTGTTCTGTCTAATATTTCGGTTCATGTTTCCTTATTGAATGACCATTGAGGTCATATTAAAATTATTTATCTAATCATTGGTCCTCTGACCATTCTAGTTAACAATCTTACTCATATTCGTAACATTTCTTTGTTACATCTGAATCAACAGTTCAAATTTTTACTTCCACAACTCTTTTATCTATCGATTTTCAATAATTTATCGTATTCTAAGAAATATCTTTCGCTAGCAAATTCTTCCAAAACTAATTCCAAAAAGACTAGTCACTAACATATCAAAATTTATTTTTATATGAGGGATAGTAGGAAGGCAAACAATGCTGGCACTAACATAAAAGTATGCAGACCCCGGGTCAAACAATACATATATATATATATATATATATATCTTAGTTAAAAATTGAGAAAGCACCAGTAACATTGTCAGAAGTCTCAGGCTCTTCCCTCTGCCGTATAGTGTATATTCTAGCTGAAGCATCACCTTGTTCTGGCTGATTCACAGTACTTTGACTTCCAGGTGTACTACCCTTACCTCTACCTCTACCTCTACTAATTGATGGTGAACTCCTTGGGGTAGAAACTTGGGTTAATCCCTCTGGTGTAGCAAATGATCCATAACGGCATGGGTTTATACAATCCTTAGCAAAATAACCAGTCTCTCCACAATTAAAACATGCTCCTATGGCTCTATAACATACCCCACTCTGTGTGTAATAGCCCGATCCTTCTCCAGTTAGTATTGTCCGCTTTGGCCCATGGGCCTCACGGATTTGTCCCTTGGGAGGTTTCATTCCCAAAAGCGCGCTGACCAGGTGAGGAAGGCTCCCACATATATGGCCCAAATCTTTTCTTCCCGTTTTTGATGTGGGACACGAAGTTTCCACCCCAGTGCGTAGCTGGTTGAACAAGCACATCCCAACCCCATCCCTGGGTCGTGACAAGCCCACCAGCTTCCGCCTGGTGCATCCTCGCACCACACACCGTACTAGAGGGAGTCCAGCTTTGATACCAAATTGTAATAGCCCAATCCTTCTCCAGTTAGTATTGTCCGCTTTGGCCCATGGGCCTCACGGATTTGTCCCTTGGGAGGTTTCATTCCCAAAAGCGCGCTGACCAGGTGAGGAAGGCTCCCACATATATGGCCCAAATCTTTTCTTCCCGTTTCCGATGTGGGACACGAAGTTTCCACCCCAGTGCGTAGCTGGTTGAACAAGCACATCCCAACCCCATCCCTGGGTCGTGACACTGTGGTTTACCATAAGTTTCACAAAGTCGATTCGACAATGTATTTCTGGGTTTCTGTTGAGTTCGCTGATCCGATTAGGGTGGTTTCTGTCCAGAAGATCTATCTCTACCTGATTCGTGTGAGCTAGATCCTCCAAAGTGCTTTCTCTTTCCTGACCCACTATCAGGAACTTGATTAGTAGTCTTTCTAATTTTCTTTTTTTTTTTTCTGTACCCTTTTCAACTGTTTCTTCATTCTCAATTCTTTCCAGTTCCAGGGCTTGCGATATTAGCTCTGAGAAATTCTGGTGTCGGAACCCCACAACTTGCATTCTTAGACTAGGCCTTAACCCGGCCTCAAAACGTTTACATCTGTCTCTAGGAGTGGCAAGCAGGCTTCCTGTATAATGACTCAATCAAGAGAAGTTTCTCTCATATTCTGCCACTATTCTGTTCCTTTGCTTCAGGCTTAAGAAGTCCTGTAGCTTCTGGTCCACATAGGCATCTGGGACATATTTTTGTCTGAACTCTCTGAGAAAGTCATCCCATGTCAGCACTGAGGGTTCCACCAAACTGTGGGGAATGATTTTCCACTAGTCATATGCATCCCCCTGTAGTAGTGACACTAAATATTCAAATCTTAACTCTTCTGTGCAGTGCAGTTTCTTAAACACCCTATCCATTCTCTCCAATCATTACTCTGCCTCTAGTGGATCTACTGTCCCCTTGAACTCAGTAGCTCCATATTTAATCAGCTTGTCGTACTGCCTAGCTAAAGGCTGTGGTTGAACCACTGGTGTCTGCTGTGGGGCTTGAGTAGGGATGTTACCAGTCATTTGTTGGAACATTACAGCCATATCTTTGAGTAAAGCGAGCAGAAATCTATGATCGATGGGATCAGTGCGGTGATCCACTCACATTGTGAAGGGCTGGGGCTTCCCCTTGTACCTCAACCTCTATTGATAGATCGACTGAACGATCCCCTTCTTCCATAGTCAATTTGAGGATATTATACCTCCTGAACAAATAACATAAGGAGATTTCCTCCCGTTAGTGCATATTTATAATATAATGTACTGTATGTATCAAACCATGACATTGAGCAATAGTACTATGAAAAAAGAATATTCAAATTATAGGTGAAAATAGAATTTAAAAACTAGCTCTGATACCACTAAAACATATCACACCTTACCCCTCCGTAAGGCATAACATGATCCTGTAGTATACCTAATGAATTACCGAACTTCACTTACTGATAACTCATTAAATACACTACAAGGGATTTTAAATATTTTCTTATTTCTTTTTACAGTGGTGAGCACTTTTGACAGGTATAATTTTTTTTTTTTATCTGAAGTGAACCAATTAACAAATCTGAAGTATCAATAATTTCTGTAAAAATTTTGGCAGAGTGTCATCTGTATTTTGAATAAAACAGTTCTTAAAAAACCTGTTAAAAGGACTTCCAATATATTTGTTCAATCCCAAACTCCAGTATGGCTCAACACAAATTAATTTTCTCAACATTTGTCAAACTCAATTCAACATCAATTTTCAATATTTCCAAAGATAGACTACAAAATGACTGAGTAGTTCAAAAGCTAAGATAAGAAATAAATATATTATAACTTTAGTTTACAACTGCTCAAGACCAAGTGCAATATATACATACAGTGCACATACATTACAATAAAAATTACAAAAATATGGTATACTCAATATACCCGGCAGAATTCCAAAATGTAGCACATGCAGCCTACTCTGCTGCTCTGTCTGTCTGTCTACTTGCGACAGCAATGAAAAAGCTATCGCTGAGTAAAATTTACTCAGTGGTGCACAATAACAATTTAAAATGCGGTATATAAAACTTTTATTGACAATTTACAATTCAAATAATTTAAAATTTTCAAAGCTAATATAACACAAATTTGATCAAACAATTTAATAACACAGTGTTGCTAATCAATAACATAACTTAGGTCATGACACAAACTTTTTCGAACATGCCGTGTTGTACACCACGATAAGACAAACTCACCCCACTAATTGAAATCAATGAGGGAGGTGGCTAGCTAGCTAATGAGTACTCATCCAAACTCACCTCAGACTGGCAAGCCAGAGAGGAAGGAAAATAATCAAATACCAAACTCAACCCCACAAGTGGAGGAGGAACATATTAATATTGTCATGCCAAGTGTGAATCAAAAACAATTTCAAATCATGTTATTCAAATTATTTCATGCAAAACATAATCAATTTCCAAAGTCAATTTTCCATTCACAAAGTAGGCAACACAATAATTTCCAATAAAGTTCCCAAAGCCAAAACAATAAAAAATTATTCATAACTCATTTCTCCAAATAAATTTTCTAGTAAAAGCAGTGAATATAAAAAGTATTGTGCACATACCTCGGATGAGTCGCCTCTTGGCCTTGACTCAATGTTTCTTATGCTCTTCAATATCCTTTTCAATTGAAACACACAATTTAAAGTGTTTCATACTCAGTTAAATTGTTTCTAATCATAAGGTTCCATAATTAAATTTTATTGATACTACTCCTTTCATTAGTCAACCTATAATGTTGACCTTTAATGCACACTAGGTGAATTAATTTTAATGTTACCAATATGTCACATTTTATAGTCCTCAAGTGTCAGTATATGTTACCAATTTTATTTTTAAGTGTATTGCATTTTATTGCAATTTATCAAATTTTGGTATGCTGTTTTAACCTAGCCGGATGACCTAGTTCCCTCAGTTTTTGAGTTCTGGTCCGATTTACAAATTTGTAGGTCTATGTCTTAGTGAACTTTTGCCACAAATTTTAGGTCATTTGGAGTTTACTAGGCCAAGTTATGGTCATTTTACTATTGCTGGACATATTGCACTAAGATGGCAAACTTATGTCATTTTTAGGTCATTTCTGATTCTGGCAGTTTTTATACCCGAACTTGTGAAAACATTTTGACTTTCTTATGGTCATTTCTAGGTTTTGGTTTCTTCATAATAGTTGTAGCTCTATGTCTAAGCTATCCATGGTATAAATTTCAAGTCATTTGGACCTATTTTGAGTGAGTTATGGCCAAAATATTGACTGCTGTCCAAATGGTCAATTTTCAGGTTTGCAAAGTCACTAATCCGGATTTGTTCAATTCTCATGTCACTTTTTGGACAGAATTTAGGTAGACTTTCTTTATGAAAGTTGGCACATTTTGTGCCTAGGTTCACCTCCAATTGGCCTCATACCAATTGGAGTCACACACTTAGGGCTATAGGCTCATTTGTATACTGCCCTTATACACTTCATCAACTACACAACCATTACACATCCTATTTGCTTCACCCTAACTTTCCTTAAAAAATTTATAGATTTATAAGACACTAACATCATTCATCACATCTCAACATGGTCATTTTGGATAGAATATACACATTTTCTGTAACATCCTCCCGGTAGCAACTCCGTACATTCTACTGTTTCGGTGACCGGTGTCGGTCCGGACAGCTAGAACGTCCGGAAAAATATTTAAACTAAAGTCAGGAACCATAATTAACTCAAATATTAACAAGAAAAATTTAGTAAAAATTTTAGAAATAAAATACAACTAAGTCAAATGAGCCGGTGCCCAAGCGATGGGTAACCAGAGGGAAGTTGCGGTTCTCGCAACGAGGAGCCCTAGACCTAGGGAAAAATTCATAAAATAATTTTTGGGACTCTAGAGAAGGGTCATTGAGGTTCCTATGGCATTAGAATGCCAAGAAAATATTTAGAAAAATTTTTCAATCGGTACAGACAATTTTGACCCGTTAAGCCAAACGGAGGGCATTTTGGTCATTTCGCCTTCAGAGACGATTTTTGGCCGACTTGTCCAGTTGAGTAAATAATTATTATGATCTAAAATATGAATAAATATTAGTAAAAATTTAATTAGAAATGAGTTAAAGAAAGAAGAAAGAAAAATCAAATAAAAAGGCATTAATGACATAAGCTTGATGTAATTAGAACCCCTTAGCCAATCAAATTAAAGGAAGACATTTATAATACCTAAATGGGCAGAAAAAGAAGACCATTTTTGAGAATTTTCTGCAGCTACTCTTCTTCCCCAATAAAACGTTTCATGCTTCTCTTTTCCCTTCTCCATTTTCATGCTTACAAAGCTTGAATCCACACCCTTTCTCACCTCAAAACCCTAAGTTATCTTCACTAAAATTAATCCACACACCCTAAGGAAGCTTTTGGCAGCCAAGAAGAGGAAAGAAAGTGAAGGTTTAACAAGTTGGGAATTTTATCAAATAAGGTTAGTGCATATTAACTTCCTAATCTTGTTTACTTATTGAAATTTAGTTTGAATATGAATAAATAATTAAGAAATTGAAGAAAATCATGTGTGAAATTGAGAAGCAAATTTTGGCCAGCACTTATAGGATGAGGAATTGATGAGTTTTATTGGGCTAAAACCTAAATACAAGCTTAGATAATGACATATGAATGATTGATGACCTTAATTGGGATGTGTTGCATGATTCATGGATTGGAAGCTAGGGTTTAGGGAGTGAAAATTTGACTTGGCTTATGAAATGATTAATGGACATTCTAGTGGTCAATTAGTGACCATTTAAGGCAAGTTAATCATAATTTGAAGTGAGTTAATGCATGGCAAAACTGAAATGGAAGGCTGCCCAATGAGTGCAGCAGGGTGACTGAAATTTCAGTCCACTTGGACTGCCATATCTTTGGCTGTGTTGGTCCAATTGGTGTTTGGCCAATTGGACATGAAACTAGGCTTATAATGGCACATTTTTGCTGAAGAAACTATGCCCAAAAGACCAAAGCAAGAGGACCAAAAGTTGGCCCCAATCCGGACACCCTGCAACAGCACCTGCAGAAATGACCAAATGAACAGTAACTGTTCATTTGGCCATAACTCACTGTAGATTTGGTCAATTGACCTGAAATTTTTACAGCAACAAGTTAAGACATAGAAAAACAACTTTTATGAAGAAACCTACCCCAAATTATGACCAGAACCTAATTAAATCATTGAGCAAAGTGAAGTTTACTGTACTTAGATTTCCAGAATTTTCATTTGAGCAGCAATGTTTGGAGGACTATAACTCTCTCTAGAAAACTCGGATTTAGGCGATTCTTGAACTGATGGAAACCTAAGGCATAGTAGAACATTTCATATGAAGAAAGTTAGACCAAATTAGGAACTTAACTTGATCAAATTACTGACCAAAGTTGGATCAAAATCTGCCAGAACCCATGATAGCAGCATAAACAGTGCACGTGAACAGTAAACTTATTTTGGCCATAACTTGAGCTACAAAAATCCAAATGGAGTGATTCAAAAAAATAAATTCAACTAGACAAAATAAGGAACATTTTCTATGAAGGAAGTTTTGTCAAATTCCAACAGTAAATCGACCAATGAAACAGTGCAACTTCGGAGCACCAAAACCGAAAATTGGCAATTTTGCCAAAATGACCTAAGCTTTGAGAAAGTGACCAAAACCAACAAGTTTTAAATGAAAAATGTAGTATGTTTGAAGTGCCAAAGTCAATGTACATTTTCTATGCAAAAGTCAACATTTTAGTTGACTAATAAAGTGAATAGTGACATGAAAACTTGAAATAAGCTTGGAAATGGATTTGGTAATTGATTCCAACAAGTTTTAAATGCAAAATGTGCTACATCGGGAGTGTTAAAACCAATGTACCTATTGTCTATGCAAAAGTCAACATTTTTGTTGACCAATGAGGTGAATAGTGACACCAAAACTTGAAATTCAAAATTTGAAATTAGAAATGCATCTAGGGGACTTTAAATTGCAATTGGCAATTAATACTAGTAAATGTAAAACTCAAAATGTGGGATCTTGGTGTAATTAGAATTAATATATCCATTAAGTATAAAAAGGTCAACATTTTGGTTGACTAGTATGGTGAATAGTAATCAAAATGATTAGTGAATTAAGATGAAGACCTAGAACCAATTCTAAGCTTAAATGCTTAGAATTGTATGACAAATATGGACTATGCATCCCAGTCAAAATTGTTAAAAAGAAATTTAGGCCATAAATTTGAAATCCATGAAATATTCATGGATTACTTGAAACATGAAAAATAAGTCACCTAATTGATGTGAATAGATAGTTAGGGCATATATGCCCATCACAAATGGAATTCATAAAATATTAGTAACTCAACTTGAAATATAAAATTTGTAATTACATAAGTAGACTCTTGAATGTATAAATGAGAAAGGAAAAATGTTTTGAATACAATGGTACATGTGAACCATTGTTTAGAATTGGGATCAATATGAATAACATAATGAATGGATAAATAAACCATATTAATGTATGAATGAGACATTAGTTCTCATTATTGTAAAGAGGAGAAGTATTTTGAGTACAATGGTATAAAAGGATAATTGATGTGAATTGTGATCATATAAATGATCAAATGAATGTATGAATTATGATTGAAATTTATCATGAAATAATGAAGTCATAAAGCACAATATATTAATATTTTAAAGTATCAAATGCCCTAGTATACCTAACAAGATTGGTTTGGATAGTTTGGCATGCCAATAGGGTATTGTTTTAGCAAGATCGCGAAAGGCTTTATGCTGTATTCATGGCTTTATGCCCGTATTCATGGCTTTTATGCCCGTATGCATGGCTTTTATGCCCGATTATGTGATATCATGGCTTTTTAGCCATTCCATTTGCATACATGGTTGGCGTTCTGCGTCCCATGGTATGACGCCCGAGGCACCGTGGTGTCGGTGCCAACGACCCGTTATCGATCGATCGTCTAGTATAGGTTACTTGGCGATCAATTAAAGTATTATTCAATTCAGCTAAGTTAAGTTAAGTATAATGAAAATCCAGTACAATTAAATTAAGTATTGAATGAATAAGCAAAAGAGATTAGCAAAAGAAACATAACAAAAATATAAATTGCGTAACTGCATGGACTTGAAATACAATACGGATAGAATAAATTATATACTGCTAGTATTACTGAAAAGTTATAAACTAAGCACTTCCAAAGAGGAACAAACTAGTATATAAGATCGTTGATACTAGAAATACCATACCAAATTAAATTGATTCTTGAGTATCTGAATTATCATTTATTTCTTTCTTTACTTGTATATATTATTTCTGGTTATATTATTGCACCACTAGCGAGAAATGCTTAGGCGATGGAATTGCTTCCTCGCGCAGTCTTGAAGGTAAAACAGTGATCGTCGATTGAGATTTTTGGAGTCCATATCTGCAGAAGTGTCAGAAGAGTTCAAGATTGTCACCTCCTCAGCAATGCATGTAGATAGGGCTCATTTTATACATGTTATGTATATTGTTCATTCCTAGCACATTGTAAATTATTTGTATATCTTGTACAAAATAAACTCATGTAATTAACCTATGAATTATGGAAGCTATTCAAAGTAAGTATTTTAGTATCTGAATTGAATTTGAGTTATAATGAGATTATACTTGTGAATATTGAGATATTGAAAATCTAATGAGATTTCTGAGAAATCTGGATACTGCATTGAGATACATTATGTTTGAAAATTTTTGAGACTATTAAGTTTGAGAAATTGAGTATATATTGAAATTGTCTTTGGCAGGTTCAGAAGAACTGTTAGTCCAAATTACAGCTGACACTTTGTCGGATTATCGTTAAAATTTTTGAAATTTCCAACTTAGTTAGATTTTGATAAAAGTAAAAATAGCCTAAATCTTCAATAAAGTTTTTGAATAAATAAATCAAGGACTGTAATGAAATCAGATAAAATAGAGTGCTCCGGCACACTGAGTGGCATAACTTGCTTGGCTACACTGTAGTCGGGTAAGGGGTGTCACATTTTCAATACACATATTACAACTATCCTTCTCAAAGTTACATTCCGCATTCACATATACATTAATTCACCTACTTTTACTACATACAATTTCAACCATTACTTCCATATACTACCCTCAATCCATCAATATCATAATTCATCATTTCAATTCATGAAATCAAACATTAATCCATGCTCTTCAAGGCTGCCAAAAATGGCAATTTGCTAAGGCTTTCAATTCCAAACCCCTAAATTCAAGTGCTTAATATTCATACATGGGAAGTAAGTTGCTAATACATCAATTTAACCAAATCAATCCTAATTCCCATCAATGACACGTAGGAAAAACTCAAGCAAACTCACCTCCCATGGTTGCCAAAAATGGGCAGATTGCAAACTTAACAATTTCCTTCAAAATTTTCAACCAAAATACTCCCCATAACCTCAACACAAACTTTAGTGAAGCGAAAATGAAAAACAAACACTTACCTATCTTTGAAGCTTATTAAATCTTCTTCAAATCTCTCCCTTTTTGCTCCCAAAATGCTGCCCAAGATGTGTACTCCAACTTTAGTGAAGACAACTTGCAAGAACTATGGCTAAAAATGGAGTGAATGAAGGTTGAGTGAGGTTTGGCAATGGAGTTTTAATGGTGGTTCACTTCGGCTATGGATAACAAATTGAAGAAATGAGATGATTTTTAGTGGAGAAATCTTTCCACAAGGCTTATATAGGTCCCACAATTCATGGTTAGTGGAGCACTAACTTTGGATTAATGAGTTAATTAATCCTAAGTTCCATAATTTGTAATTATGCCACCAAACTTCCACTATTTACATTATGTACCCAATTTCTTATTTTCATGGCATTTTTAACATTTAATACCACTTATTTTTAATGGACACTTAGGTCAAAAGTCCACTCGAGGTGTCAATTGACCAAAATGCCCCTATTCGGTTTGTATTCCCAATTTTTCGGTAACACCAATTTTTGTCAGTTTCTCGATTTTTCATTTTTTTCTTTGTACTAATTCATTAATTTTTCTTAGACATTTCAAATGTCAATTATACTTCAATAGATGTTTATTTAAGTCTTAAAAATATTTTCTAGGGTTTCCCGCGGTCTAGGGCTAGTCAACGGTCCTCGCTGCCACTTCCCAGTGCAGTCACCCATCGCTACGGGTTTGGCTCGTTTAACTTAGTCACATTTCATTGTTCTTATTTTTCCTTTATTTTTCTTGTATTTTCCTCTATTGTATTTCATTATTTCATGTCTCCTCACTAACATTTAAGTGTAGTTCCAGGCATTCTAGCTGTCCGGACAGACACTGGTCACCAGAACAGTAGAACACGCTACCGAACATAGGGGTGTTACACTTTCTATGTGATGAGAATCAAGCTACATCCACGCCAAAGGATTTCATCCAAGGTCCAATTACTAGAGCTAGAGCTAAATCACTTCAGAATTTAATTTGTGAAATCTTAAGGAGCAAGGATTATAAGCTGGAATGGCATGAAGAAAATTATAAAGGATTAAATTTGGTGAAAATTAAGCTTGGAAGTGACCAGGTGTCATGTGGAGCATTAGGTTACATGGAATAAACTGTGGACATGCATGTACCAGATCCAAGCCATGTACATGCATCTGGTGGCACCTTTTTGAAAGAATATTCCTTGCTGTTATAACCACCTCTCTTTTGGACTTAAATGGCCTTATTTGCTGCTGTATTAAATTTACTTTTTGTAAGGAGTTTTTGGACTTTTGATAGATTAATTTTTGTTTGGACTTAGAGCTCCTTGCTGCTGTTATTAAAGTAGGGATATTTTTGTCTTTAGCTTTGGAGCCAAGAGACTATAAATACAAGTGTAATGAGAGAGTGGAGGACACACTTTGAATATTAATGAAAGATTGTTTCTGCTCCTTTAGTGAGTGAATTGGCTGTTGCCTTTGTTCTTGTGAAGCTCATTAACTTGCTGAGATTTCGATCTTGCAAGGTTTAATGTGCATAATATTCTTGGTTTATTCATTCTCCATATGAATTAGGTCAAGAATCCCATTTTTGATATTTTCTTTGAATTACACAGCAATCTGATTGTGTTGGTTCAAAGAATCAAATTCATACATCTTGATTTGGTGCTTTCCATATTGTTCCTTTAATACTTGAATGTGGGTTTTCAAGTTACCAATTACTTGAAGGTTCACATCACTATGTGTTTGGATTTCTAGTGAGATCGAGATTCCTTAGCCTGCATGATAGCTCCATTGCTGTCACAGTAGAGAGGAACCGCTGACTCAATGGAAAGAGCTACTATAAGTTTTGTCACAAACTTCTTTATCCAAACAGCCTCTTTTGTAACATCTGATGCAGTAATATACTCGGCCTCTGTAATGGAATTAGCAGTCATACTCTATTTGGAACTCTTCCAACTAACTGTACCTCAATTACAAATGAACACAAATCTAGAGGTAGACTTTCTATTATCGATATCTGATTGAAAATCAAAATTAGTATAACCATCCAATTGTAGGTCGCAACCTCCATAGATCAAGAATAAATCCTTAGTTCTTTTCAAGTACTTAAGGATATTCTTGACAGCTATCCAGTATTCCAAACATGGATTGGATTGAAACCTGCTAGTCAAACTAACACCATACACGATATCTGACCTAGCACACAATATTGCATACATTAAACTTCTAATAGCCAAGGCACATGGAATCCTGGCCATCTTATCTCTTTCTTCAGGTGTCTTTGGAGACATCTCTTTAGAAAGATGGATACCATGTCTTACTGGTAATAATCCCCTCTTGGAATCAAGCATGTTCAACCTTTTTAACACCTTTTCCAAGTATAGACTTTGGGATAAACTAATTATTCTTTTCGCTCTATCTCTATAGATGTGAATTCCAAGAATATATGTTGCTTCCCCTAAGTCTTTCATCAAGAATGTATTTAATAACCATATCTTGACAGTTGTCAACATACCTATGTCATTGCCTATCAACAAAATGTCATCTATATATAAGACAAGGAAAGTGACAGCACTCTCACTAACCTTCTTATATACACATGGCTCATCCACATTTTTTTATAAAACCAAATGATTTTGGCTTTATCAAAATGGATGTTCCAACTCCTCGAAGCTTGTTTCAACCCATAAATGGATTTTTTTAGCTTGCACACCTTAGAACTATCTTGGGATTCAAAACCCCTAGGTTGTTCCATGAAAATGTTTTCATCAATGTTTCTATTGAGAAAAGCTATTTTGACATCCATCTGCCAAATTTTATAATAATAGTATGCAGCTATTGCTAATAAAATCCTAATTGATTTAAGCATGGCAACAGGCGAGAAAGTCTCCTCATAGTCGATTCCTTGCCTTTGGCAAAAACCTTTCGTAATTAGCCTTGTCTTATAGGTCTCTACCTTTCCATTAGAACCAATTTTCTTTTTGAAAACCCATTTATTTCCTATAGGTACAATACCTTTAGGTGGGTCAACAAGATCTCAAACTTGGTTCTTATACATGGAATCAATTTCAGATTTCATAGCTTCAATCCATTTAGAAGAGTCTATATATGATATAGCTTCTTCATAAGTAAAAGGATCATCTCCATGATTTATTTCTTCATGAGCAAACAACTTTTGTTCATCTTCATGAAGAAAGCCATATCTCTCTGGTAGGTGAGATATTCTGGTTGATCTGCGAGGAATTATTATAGATGTTTCATCAGTAGGCACAAGTTGACTAGATGGATCTATATCCATATGATTTGTTGATTGGTCAGAATTCTCCAATTCTAACTCTCTTTGCCTTCTTGAATAAATTGTTGTTCAAGAAATATGGCATCTCTGCTTACCACAACCTTTTGTGATGTAGGCAAATAAAAATAATATCCAAAACTTTCTTTTGGATATCTAACAAATCGACCCCTTTCTGATTTGGTTTCCAATTTATCAGTATTCATCTTTTTAATGTAAGCTGAATAACCCCAAATCTTAACATGCTTAAGACTTGATTTTCTTCCATGCCATATCGCATAAGGTGTGGAAGAGATCGACTTTGATGGAATCATATTCAGAATGTGCAAAGCTGATTCTAATGCAAATCCCCAAAATGAGATTGGCATATCAGTATAGCTCATCATACTACATACCATATCTAATAGGGTACAATTCCTCCTTTCAGATACACCATTCAATTGTGGCGTTCCTGGAGAAGTCAACTAGGAAATAATGTCATGCTCTTTCAAGTATTCCTCAAATTCAGTACTTAAGAATTCACCTCCATAATCTGATCGAAGAGTTTTAATACTTTTTCCATTTGATTTTCTACTTCAGATTTAAATTCTTTGAACTTTTCAAAGGACTCCATTTGTTGGTTTTTCAACCACTGCAAGTGCACGGATCGCTAACAAGTAATAAAGTGATGAGTAGAGTATCGTTCCCACAAGGACCACAAGGACCGTGTTGAGTACCAAACTATAGTGATTTTAATTATCTAGACGATGGAATTATAGAGAAATAATAGTTATATCTAAATTAAAAGAAATAAAATCTAAATAATTACTTAAAATAAAATACTAATGGACAAAGGCATTCTAGAGCTAGGGGTTCACACTTCAATTAATTATAGAATCAATCTGATTCATTCAATAAATGGGAGATTATTACTTTGATGGAAATTAATCCTAAGTTATCTTAAGTCCTCTCTCAAGGCACTCAAGATGTATTTTAATTAACATAAACCCTACTGTCGTGGTAATTAAATTAGTTAAACCCTTTAAGATCTTTGATTAATTTTGGAACTCTACAAAGATCATCAGCCTATCTCTAGGTAAGATTTCCTATGTTCAAAATTCTGATTTTCTAATATTAATCTTCACCTTTAAGTCCTTCAATTAATATCTGTAATCAATACTAAGTGGGTACCAATATATAGCATGCATTAAGATCACAAGAAATTGAATCAAAGAATAAAATACCCAATGTATAAAATAAATCAAACCAGATCCATAATGAAATTGAGCGCTACATCCTAACCCTAGAATAAAGGACCTACTAACCCATGGTGAGTTTTACAATCAAGTTTATAAAAAGAAAAAGAGAAGACATGAGAAGAAAATAGAGTGAAAGAACCCAGAAAGAGAGTTGTAGCCTTAGACTTTTGGAACTTTAGCTGAAAATTCCCTAGAGAAATCTTGCAGATCTTGTTTCTCCTTAGCCTCCCTTGAAGTTGAGGTGCATCCTTAAATGTAAATCGGCTCCCCTTAAATGTAAATTCTGTTCTTGGATGTCAATGCTCCCCCCCCCCCCTCAATTTCTGACTTGTTCTATTTATATTTGGTGTAAAAACCCTAATTTTAGAGTCCTAGAAGCATTAGGAGTCCATCCGAGTTGAGTTGGAGAGAAGAAAAGTCGCATCAGAATTGCTATCAGGGGACTTTACACGGGCCGTGTAGTGATACACACCCCATGTAAATTTCTGCCACTTCATTTTTCATGTTTTCTTCAATCCAGAGAGTTACACGGGGTCCAGGAAGTTATACGGCCCGTGTAATGTTTTTGGCACTGTATTCTTCTCGTTTTAACCTCCAAATCTCTTCCAAACTCGTTTTTGATTCTAGAACCACATAAAAATACTTGATAAAATATAAAAATCAATGAATTGAGTTGGATTAACATGTTTTCTAAAATAATAATGAAGATGCATAAAAGTAAACATAAAAGGATATTAAATGCTAACAAAATGCAATACATGTTAACCTTAAATGTCTATATAATTTGATGCAATAAAATACCCCCAAGCTCAAACCTCTGCTTGTCCTCAAGCAAAATAAAAACTTTATAAAAACTTATTGGGGTACTTAGAAACATAACCAAGAACTTAACTTGTACAAAATTAGACACTCTTCAACCTTCATACCAAGTCTCACTTTCAAGGCAAAGGGACCTCAATAGTTGCCCGCTAGAACCTCACCCGCTTTATGGTGCTTCAACTAATTATTCCTCTATGCAAGGCCATTAATAAGTCACAAATAACCTGTTTTATCAGGATAGACTTAAGAAACACTCATTTCCCCAAGTTTCCTCTATTGCGGATAATTGTGATGAAGTAACTCAATTACAACTCCATAGGCATATCTCAATTTTCTATCTCCACTAATGTAGTATACACTTTTCAAAAGATCAAAAGGTCTTTAAAATGGTTGTAATGGGGCTAAAAGGATAATGACTTCGTTGCCAATGAAAGGTTTTTAGGGAATGCAAATATGAGGATAACATGTATGCATAAAATACCAAGTATACTAAGTTTATTCTATTGATTTTGTACGGAGAGGAGGGGCTTTTAGTTTTTCTTATAGTGCCAAGCATGCTTCCTTGATACTTATCTTGGGACTTCTTCTTTTTTTTTTCTTCTTCTTTTTTTTTTTTAATTTATGTCCCTTTTGTCCTCTCCCCCAAACTCATTGCTTTTGCTGGGTTAGAAAGGCAAATTTTTCTTCGATTTCAATTGCACACTTGCACTCTTTCTTGAGTTCTACATCCTCTCTCTATTTTTTTTTGTTGCACTTAATATACTTTTTACTTATACATTTAGCCTCCTCAAAATGGTAGGATAGGTGTTTAGGCTAGGGGCTAGGTAAATAATATGGGTAAGCAATAAATTCTAAGGGGTAAATATAGGTTTCAAATTGGCTACAAGGGATATATATTTTAATTAAAGGTAGCTAAGGCTTTGTGAGGTTATATCAAAGAATGCCTTAATAATCTCTTTATCAAGCATATACTAGGATTTTGCCTTGATAGGTCCAAGACATATGTTCTAGAGTTGGTGAGGCATTTTTAGGTTTGCTTGTATTTCAAAAATTTTCTCCTAATTTTACAAGTTCAATGTGATAAATTAATGGCTATGAAGAGGTTTAACTAGTTTAACTCCACTTAAGTGATTAAGTTCTTTAAAAATAACATATTAAAGCCTTTTTGCCTATTGAGTTACATTCATTCCTCTTTCCCAGAGAGTCAAATCATTAGCTCATCAAGGTTTTAGTTATAATTCTAAGTTAAAAGATTTTTGAAAAAGCCCAGAATTTTCAAAATTTGCAAGAATTTTCAAAATTTGCAAAAATTTTCTAGATTTTTAACGCACAAATATAATATAGACATAATAAGGTGATGAAATGCAATATATGAATGCAATGCATGAAATGCACCCCCAAACTCAAATTTGACATTATCCCCAATGTCATCAAGATATCATAAACAGGTCAAGAGCAACATCATAAATGTAATAATAAGGAAAAACTAATAGATATAGAATACTCCCCCTTGAAGCGTGCCTTCCCTTGAAGATTTGTGAGTTTGATCTCCATTACTCCTCTCAAGTGCTTCTTGAACCTACAAAGTGAACAAATATCGAAATTAAGTTTTGGGAGGGTGCTAAACAAAAGAAATAATTAAAAAAAATGCAAAGATTAAATTTAAAACTTAGGTTGCCTCCCAAGAAGCACTAATTTAAGGTCATTAGCTGGACCCCTTTTAGAATTGCTAATCAAAAAGCAATTTTCACCCATAGTAGTTGTCATGTAACACCACATGTGGGTCTTGATTTGTGGTACCCTCAAGATTGGCAAGATTTGCACATAGCACGAACAACACATGGTTTAGAGTTATATGCTTGGGAAGATGACTATTTTAGCTCATGGAGGACATATGATGATGTAGGAGGTGTCCATGATAGAAAAGGGTCTTCTTGTGGTGTATTTGTAAACATTGTTAATGAGTTCAAGTTGATAGTCTTGTCAATTTCTTCATCTACCACCTTCACCTCTGATTTATTTGCATGTAAACACTCTTTTAATGACCCTCCAACAATAAAGGAGTTGTTTTCTTCAACTTTAGGTACAATTTCTTCTTCAAGTAATTCCTGCTCTTGTGGTACTCTACTGATAAGTCATCTTCAAAGGAATTTTATTCTTCAGGCTTAACTTCTTCTATAGGTTCAAATTCCCATAGAGCTTCTTCATTCTCCCAACTTTGTTCATTTGTTTTCTCCTCATAGAGTGATAGCTCATTGTTCATTATAAGGTTGTCAAAATTTTCCAATGGAGCTACCATCTCTTCAAGTCTCATTGCCTTCTCTAATTATAACTCAAATGGTTGGTGTGAAATATTATATTGATAGATGTCTGGAGGGTATTGGTAACTCCAACCCTGCAGTGAAGGATCCCAATGCCAATGGTAATCAAAATATGCTATGTCATTCAATAAGTGAATGGCATCGTCATGGTTTCTTTGAAGAACATGATCACCGGTAGCCCAAGCTCCATAATCTACCCAATTCCTTGTCACTTCATCTAGACCATTGTAGAAATTGAGAGTGAGTTCATAATTTGAAAGGCTATAATTGGCAAATTGCTCTACCAATTCATTGAATCTTCTCCAAGCATTGTAAAATGGTTCATTGTGTTGTTGAATAAAACTTGTGAAGAATTGTTGATGAAACATCTCAATGTACCTCACAAGAAAAATAAGTAAAAATAAAATTAGACAAGAAATAAACTATAAAAGAAATAAGAATGTTTAGAGTAATCAAATCACTAATCATTCAATATCAAGCATCGGTCCCCAGCAACGGCGCCAAAAACTTGTTTGCTGGTTTTTCAACCACCGCAAGTGTACGGATCGCTAACAAGTAATAAAGTGATGAGTAGAGTATCATTCCCACGAGGATCGTGTTGAGTACCAAACTATAGTGATTTTAATTATCTAGATGATCGAATTGTAGAGAAATAATAATTATATCTAAATTGAAAGAAATAAAATCTAAATAATTACCTAAAATAAAATACTAATGGAAAAAGGCATTCTAGAGCTAGGGGTTCACACTTCAATTAATTATAGAATCAATCTGATTCATTCAATAAATAGGAGATTATTACTTTGATGGAAATTAATCATAAATTATCTTAAGTCCTCTCTCAAGGCACTCAAGGTGTATTTTAATTAATATAAACCCTACTGTCGTGGTGATTAAATTAATTAAACCCTTTAAGATCTTTGATTAATTTTGGAACTCCACAAAGATCATCAGCCTATCTCTAGGTAAGATTTCCTATGTTCAAAATTCTGATTTTCTAATATTAATCTTCACCTTTCAGTCCTTCAATTAATATCTGTAATCAATATTAAGTGGGTACCAACACATAGCATGCATTAAGATCACAAGAAATTGAATCAAAGAATAAAATACCCAATGTATTAAATAAAATCAAACCATATCCATAATGAAATTGAGTGCTACACCCTAACCCTAGAATAAAGGACCTACTCACCCATGGTGAGTTTTACAATCAAGTTTATAAAAAGATAAAGAGAAGACATGAGAAGAAAATAGAGTGAAAGAACCCAGAAAGAGAGTTACAGCCTTGGACTTTTGGAACTTCAGCTGAAAATCCCTTAGAGAAATCTTGCAGATCTTGTTTCTCCTTAGCCTCCCTTGAAGTTGAGGTGCATCCTTAAATGTAAATCGGCTCCCCTTGAATGTAAATTCTGTTCTTAGATGTCAATTCTCTCTCCCCCCCCCCTCTCAATTCCTGACTTGTTCTATTTATATCTGGTGTAAAAACCCTAATTTCAGAGTCTTAGAAGCATTAGGAGTCCATTCGGATCGAGTTGGAGCGAAGAAAAGTCACATCAGAATTGCTGTCAGGGGACTTTACAAGGGCCGTGTAGTGATTTCTTTAGTCCAGAGAGTTACACGGGGTCCAAGAAGTTACACGGCCCATGTAATATTTTTGGCACTGTATTCTTCTCGTTTTGATCTCCAAATCTCTTCCAAACTCGTCTTTGATTCTAGAACCATATAAAAACACCTAATAAAATATAAAAATCAATGAATTGAGTTGGATTAACATGTTTTCTAAAATAATAATGAAGACGCATAAAAGTAAACATAAAATGATACTAAATGCTAACAAAATGCAATGCATGTTAACCTTAAATATCTATATAATTCGATGCAATTAGACTCATGTTTGTATTTCATCAAATACAAATGCCCAAACCTTGATTAATCATCAGTAAAGGTAATAAAGTAATGAAAACCGCCTCTAGCCATTTCCTTAAATGGACCACATACATCACTATGTATTAATTTCAAAATATTTTTAGCTCTTAATCCTTGTCTAACAAAAGGTGATATAGTCATTTTACCTTGAAGGTAAGATTCACAAGTTGAAGTAGGTTCAGAACCCAATGACAATAAAATCCCCATTTTCTCCAGCTTTGTAATTCTATCTTCTACAATATGTCCTAATCTTAAGTGCCAAAGACGTTTTGGAGTGGAGTTGATTTTTCATTATGGCATTACATTCATTTAGATTGCTTGTATTAGATTTGTATTTAACATTATTATCCAAATAATAAAGTCCATCATGCATATAACCTGAGCCAACATATTCATTTCCAAAATAAATATTACAAACATCATTTGTGAACTGGAATTCATAACCATTTCTAGTCAAACTAGATACCGAAATGATATTCTTAAAAGCATTAGGTACATACAAAATATTATTTAAATACAAAACATGTCCATACATGTACAAAGATTTAAATCCTATGGCCATAACTTCAAAAGTTGAGCCATTGTCAATCCGGAGTCTAACATCTCATGATTACAAGCTACTACTACTTGCTAGTTCCTGCATATCAAAAGAAATGTGAGAACTGGCACCAGTATATAAAACCTAAGCTGTAGATGAACTATGAGCATCATCAGAATCTAAATAACAAGATATAGACATACCTTCTGAAGGTTTATCTTTCCTGTCCTTCAGAGACGCAAGATACTCTGGGCAGTTCCTTTTCTAGTGCCCATCCTTCTAGCAGTGGAAACACTTTCCTTTGCCTTTGTCAGCTTTGGTCTTGCCCTTTATTTGGCTATCTTCTTGGAAGGTCCAGGAACTTGAGGTTTCTTTTTCTTATTGCCCTTCTTCTTCTTGGACTTTCTAGCAAAGGAAGAAGATGCAAACAAAGCCACCTCTTTTCCTTTATTACTCGGCATATTCTTTTGGGCAATAACCAGCATATTAAGCAACCCAACCAAAGTGCAATCTTGCTTAGTCATATGGAAATTTGTCACAAAATTCCCAAATGACTCTGGTAGGGACTGAAGGATCAAATCCATCTGCAGTTAGAAATCCATGTGAAAATCAAGATGTTCTAGCTGCTCTATAAGCTGAATCATCTTGTGGACATGATCTCCTATATTCTGTCCCTCTAACATCCTTATCCGGAATAGCTGTCTAGATATCTCATATCTAGCATTCCTGATGTGCTCACCATACAACTCTTGCAGGTGAAGGAGGATCTCATTTGCACTCTGCATGTTTTCATGCTGCTTCTGTAACTCATTAGTCATAGAAGCAAACATGTAACATCTGGCTCTCATATCATCCTCCTTCCACTTGTCCAAAGTCTCTGATTCCTCTGGAGTGGCCCCTGGAGGTAAGGGACCAAGAATCTTTGAATCTAGAACATATCCAATACATTTTAGGTTCAGGACAAGTTTTAAATTTCTGAGCCAATCAGAAAGATTAGGTCTTATCAACCTATTATGATCAAGTATGCTCGCTAGTATATTGGATGGTGGTGGTTGTTGTTGTGTGCTCATTATTATTAGAAAATAAACTGCATAAAATAACAAGATTAATTAGTAAATGTATCAAGTAATTAAACAAAATGATTATGATCTTTTAATCAAATTGGTCCTCCCACAAACTTGGCGAATCCTACACTTTCAAAGTAGGAAACGAAAATCCTAGTTGGATAGATTTTCTAGTGGGTGATTGAATTCTTATAGTCTTATTGATCATCCTCAGGCACATCCATTATCGGAATCACAATAAACTATAAGTGAGCAATTTCTTGCCCATCACATCTCATGTGAGGTTCAATCATTTATTTGGCCCCTAATGCTCAAAATCTCAGGCACATCCATTATTGATTTATCTTGCATTAGTTAAGTTGATCCCATTAAGCTAGTAAGCATGCAAATCATTTTAATGACCTCAGGCACATCCATTATTGGCCACCAACCATTTACATACTTACAACATCTTATGCTTAACAATTATTCTTATAGAAAATCTCTTAAACAAATGCATCATTCTCAAGCTTATATAGCTAATAATGTAAGTGTTTAAAATTTCTTAAAATAACTGCCTCAATGGCGGGCCATGATATAATTACCATAATTATACCATTATCAACTTAATCATTTGTTTGAAAGATTTTGTGGTCGGCTTAATTACTATTATGGTCTCACTTTACACATTATCCAGTTGGCATGCATATATCACATGCTTGCATACATTCATACACATCTCATGCATACATGGATAACCAAATAATATGGTATGACCATGGACTTTCTAAGAGATTCAATTTTGAGCCACCAAAAATTGAATTAGGTTATTCCTAGGTGTGTTTCATTCATTCATTTTACAAGAATTGCTGAAGGAGTACATAATCAACATCTTGATCTTGGTCTCCTCCCACTGGTCTCATCAATGCTCTTGACCTCCTTGTTCTTCTTGTAATCCAATTACATTGTAACCCTTGGCATACCAAGATGAATATACAAGAATATAGACTTTAAAGTCCTTAAATAAATGAAATTACATCCTAAGTTATCATAACATTTATGATATAGACCACTAAAATAAATTAATTATTTTACATCCCAAAGAAAAATAAAAGAAATAAATCCAATCACATTGGTCTTTTATTGTCCATGATCATCCATCATGCATATTAAAATTTAATCAATTAAATAAATATACATGTTAAAATTAAATTGAATATCATATATTTAATTAAAATTAAATTTGAATCTTATTCATATAATCTTTAAATTTAGAAACTTTTTCCAAATTTAATTCTATGAAAATAATTTTCATAAATTATTTGTGTGATTGGAAATCTTAATTAAATCATTTAATTAGGTTTAGGCTTAATTATGGACTCTAAATTATACAACAATTGCATAAAAGACCCAAAAACCAAGACAAACACGCCTTTAAGGAAGAACACGGCCCGTGTAAACGTTGTCTTTGACACGAGCTGAGGCACGCGAGGGACATTGGCTGTGTCATTCAATGACACGCCCTTGGGCATGTGTTAACAAGGCCGTGTGCACTAGAAATATGCCCTGGGCCGTGTAAAAACCCAGAACACTGTCTAGGCTATGTTTCTTACGGCAGTTTGACACTTTCGATCCGAACCAACTTCAAATCAATTCAAACTTCATCCAATCACACAATTAAGCCTAAAATTAACCCTAATGGCAAATATAGTGGCTCTGATAGCAATTGAAGGCATGGAAGCATGGATTTGAGGGCATTAGAACCTTGAATTTCACATATTAAACTAGGGTTACATGTACCATACTTGATGAGTTATGTGCCTAATCAATTTCTAATGCCCAAAAGCATACCAAAACACATTTTAGCATTCACTAAATATTCATTTTCCATTAAGAATTGAACTTTAAGAATTTAATTCATTAAACCCTAACTAAAAGAGGGATTTTGAATACTATCCTCCAAAGTGCACAATTAATGAATCTTCCTCTCTTAGGATGCTCTTAGGACTCCAGTTGTAGTCCCTCTAGCTTGTCCACCATGAGCACACCAATTGTAGCAATGGCAACCCCAATCTTAGCTTCCAAAGCCTTGCCAACCACTTGAAATTGGGGTTTTTGCTTTAGTGAAGGTTTAAGGATGTATGTGAAACTAGAAACACTTTCTAGCAATTTTAATTCAAAAGAAATCAACAATTTCCTTTTGAATTGATAAAAAGAAAATGAAGAGGAAAGGGGAGCAATGTTGCCGTACAAAATGGGAGAGGAAAAGAAGATTATCTCTTTTCTTTCTTCCTTTTCCCTTATATACATAAGTCAACACTTACTTACTCCCTTGCCACATGTCACCATAGGATCAAATCTCACTTTTGGAAGACTTAATCACATTAAGCGAAGTGTCAAGAGTAGATTGAATCTTGACTTTTATCATCTTTCATGATTGGAAGACAAATGGCAAGCTTGTATGGTGCCATGTGTCACCATACCATGGTGCCACATTTCACCATCCCATGGTGCCACATGTCACCATCTCATGGTGCCACATGTCACCATATGATTTAATCTTACTTTTATATTTTAATTTGAATTGTCAACCCAAAAAATTATAATTTATCCTCTTTAAATTAATTTATATTTAATATAAATTAATTGATTAATTAATCTCCATTAATTAATTTCTTACAATTAAATTCATATTTAAACACTTTAAATATAAATTTAATTTATGCTATACATCCAATAACCTAGATTTGGATTTAAGTCATGCTAGGAACTTTGCAATCTTATTACAAACCAAACCTAATTAATTAATTAATTAAACTCTTTAATTAATCAATTAAATCACATTTTACTTGGTGATTAACTTGTGTAGATGTGTGACTTACTAGGCTCATTACTTATTGGCAATGAGAAATGATATTATCTCTTAATATCATTAGAACTCTTTCTTACCTTAAATGATTTCTCTAAATTATTTCAAGCATCTCATAGACCATGGTTAGCATAGCATGCCATGGACACCTAATCAATAATAAGGAATACCTTAAATGAATCTTTAATCATATGTTACCATGCACTAGAATCTCTCCGTTACAAAATTCTAATTTCAGCTAGAGTCATGGTTAATGTCAAACTTCATTTGCTATGAACATTATGTTCTCTTTTAATTCCAATTCTTGATTAATTAGATTTTCTTGTCAGAAACTCTTTTCTGACTAAATCTATCTGTCCTGGCTATGAACTTGAATCATCAAGAACAATTAAATGAACATAGGATTTATCCCTATTTACTTAGAGTAACGGATTCCATCTTGATCAACACCTATCTCCATATATAACTAGTAGGAGCCAACACATGCCCATATACCCATACACAGTATGAGTATGAAAGCAGTATCAAACTCAAACCACCTATATACAGGATAACTGTGTTATCTCAGGTCTAAAGATTATATGCACTAATATGATATATGACAATGCATTGAAAAGAGTAAACTCCATGTACTTGTCATAAGCGTCACTGGTTCGGCCTACTTATCATGTATAAGTGCCTATCATGTTTGTTATGTGGCATGAGACTCACCACTCCAACTTATTTATATCTCATATTAATACTTTGGGAACAAACATGATTACAACATTTCTGGATAAGTCATGTCCTTTGTGAAGTATCCTCGATTGTGAATCAATTTATGATACTTTGTGCTAGAAATATTGTCACTCATATTCTTAACAACTTAAGAATAAATTTTCTAACAAAATATCAATGGACCTTTTTAATTACTCATAAATGGATAATGTAAACAGAAAAGTGAAATTGCCTTTTATTAATAAAATATGTATAAGATACATATAAAATGATATGCTCTAGGGCATACTACTAACACCACCACCTCCAGAATCCTGACCTTCTATTCTTTTGTCTTAGATGTTCTTTTTGTACATCTTCCCCTTTGGTTAGTGTTTTAGTGATGCTAAAATGGGGAGATATGTAGATAGTGGACATTTTCTTGATCTTCTGGATGTTTTAGATAGCGAATGTATAGTTGTAGGTTTTATAGCTGATATACATGCTATTTTTAGCCTATGGCCACGTTGGGTTTTTGGATGATGATTATTCCTTTTGGTATATTTATGATATATTGATTCACACATGGGCTTATTATCTTTCTTATTGGACTGTTTTTGATCTAGTAATGCTTTTTGCATTGTCATTCATTTAGGACCCATGAAATCATATTATTGCGTCTATTGAGTCAAAACCCTTCTTATGTGCTCTCGTAATTCTATCTATTAAGGCATTAATTGTTTTTATAAGGGGGAGTACACTAAGGGTTAGATTTTTTAAAAAACACACACTTCACTTGTACTTATTCTCCTTCATCCACTAATTATTTGTCATCATTAAAAAAGGAGAGATTGTTGGACTTAGTGGTCTTAATCCATATTTTGATGATAATAAACAATTAGTGTGCCACTAATCTATCTAGGAAGTGTTTGCGTTAAGATCATAGGCCCCAAATTCAAAATTGTGAAATTGCTTCAAAATCAAGATTGAATAAGAGTAAGAAATTGAAGCAAAGATCATGGGAGACTCTACAATGTAAATTTTATTTTCTTTATACTTTGTGAATCTCAATTAGTTAATTGTATTGGTTCAAGTCTAGGTATTTCCAAAAATTTTTTGTGTCTTTGTTTTTACCTATTTCTTAACCAAGGGAAAGTGAAATGAGATTTTCATTTTTGAGAAATACAAATTTTTTTTTTGAAAATGTTTTTGTTAAAAATTTTATTGAATTAACTTTTCAATGGTCAAACGGATCAAAAATCTGAGTTTGGGATAAAAAGTTATGAGCCATTTAAGTGTTTTTGCATTTCATTCCAAAGAAGACTTTGACAGTATAAGGCAAGTTTTCAAACATATGTTTTTAGTGCCCCAACTTTTGGCAGCCGAAGTAAGGGACTTCGATAGTCGAACCTGGATTTCTACAACTCGAAATAATAAGGTTTTAAGTGATTGAATGGCTATAATTGCATTTAATGTACCCCCAACGGTCATTGTCTTGCCAAAACTATAAATAGATATCATTTATGACTGGAGAGAAGTTACAACAACTAATTTTGAGAATATGTTTGAGTTTTAAAGCCTTTCCCTACTTTCTCTCTCTAGATCTTGAGCCATTTCAATTAATTTCTTGAGAGCTTGTTGTTAAGCTATATTTTTTATTTTCTAAGAGTGAGATTAAAGTTGTTAAGTGTAGTTATTGTAACTAGAGTGTGCTAGAGCATTAAGTTGCTCTTATGTGAAAAGGGATTTGTATAAGAGTAAGGGTTCGCTCTTGTGATTTGTAAGGAGTTTGTTTTTCACTCAAAAAAGAATTTTTAGTAGAGTTAACTTTCAAGGAGAGGGCCTTGAGAAGAGGACATAAGCTTGGAATAGCCGAACCTCTATAAATTGATTGTGTCTTCATTCTTCTTCTTCCTTCTTTGTGTTTATTTTCAAAAATCTCTCTTAGCTTTTAAATTTTTAATTAGTACCCAATTCACCCCTCCCCCTTTTGGGTTGCTTAAGGCACAACATGTCTAATGTACCTAACTCATAATTTAATTCTTTTTAAATTTTTTTTCTTAATTAAAAATAAATTTAAAAATATTCGCAGTCAATTTTTCAAATAAGTTGGGCCAATGGAAAAAAATAACGTTTAAATTATTTGAAAATGGGCTCATTAAACTTTTTATTTAATTGGGCTAATAAAAAAAACCAACATTTTAAAATTTTATTAAGATCTTTTTGAGGCTAAATGTGAGAGACATTTAGAACATACCTATATTTAAAGTACTTTAAATTAAAAATTAAAATATTGAAGGGGCTATGGCTCTATTTCAACCCCCGAGTTCAGTTTTACACGGATGTAACATTTAGGCGTAGGTGTTTTGTGTATTTAACTTACAATTTAAATCTTTTTAAAATATTTTTCTATTACTCAAAAGGAAAATTTTAAAATTGTGGCCCTTAATTATTTAATTTTGTTAGGTTAATAAAAACTAATCTTCTGAAAATTAACATATGGACTCTTGATTTTTTGGTTTACATGAGTAAATAAAAATTTTGAAAATACTAGAATATTGGCTCATTAAATTTTTTTGTTTATTAGGCTAATAAAAAATATTAATTAACGATGATTATAATATTTAAATATATGAGGCCAATGATAAATATAACAACTAGATCTAAGTATTTATTGTACCTCACTCACAATTTATGTAACGCCCTCACTTTATGTAGTCCGTACATTCGACTACTTCGGTGACCTAATGTCGGTCCTGACAAGTCATAATGTCTGGAACTACGCTTCAGTGATAATAAAACAGGCATGAAATGATGAAATAAATAAAAAAAATATAAGAAAAATTAAGGAAAAATAAAAGAGACGAAATGAAAGTAAGTTAAATGAGCCAAAACCGTAGTGATGGGTGATCGCACCGGAAAGCTACAGCGCAGGCAATAGCTAACCCCGAGACTGCGGAAAACCTTCGGAATTAAGTTTCAAGACATAATTAAAGACTTATTAAAGTATAATTGACATTAGAAATGTCAAAGAAAATTAAAGAATTATTACAAAGAAAAACGAAAAATTCAAGAAACCGATAAAAATCGGTATTACCGAAAAATTAAAAATACAACCCGAAAAGGGGTATTTTGGTCATTTGACACCTAGAGTAGACTTTTGACCTAAATTTCCATGAGAAATAAGTGGTATTAAATTTTAAAAATGCCATGAAAATAAGAAATTGGATATATAATATAAATAGTGAAAGATTGAGGGAATAATTGTAATTTTAGGAATCTTGGATTAATTAATCTTTTAGTTATCATTAGTGCTCCATTAAGTATTATTTAATGGACCTATATAAACTGTAACACCCTCATTATAGCAACTCCGTACATTCTACTGTTTCGGTGATCGATGTCGGTCCAGACAGCTAGAACGTCTGAAAAAATATTTAGCCTAGAGTGAGAAGTCATAAATAACTCAAATAATAATAAGTAAAATTTAAGAAAAATTTTAGAAATAAAATACAACCAAGTTAAATGAGCCGGTGTCCTAGCGATGGGTGACCATACGGGGAAGTATCGGTAAAGACAGTTACCGACCCCAGACTCAGGAGAAAATTCATGAAATAATTATTGGGACTCCAGATAAGAGTCATTGAGGTTTCTATGGCATTAGAATGCCAAGAAAATATTTAGAAAAATTTTTAGATCGGTACAGATAATTTTGGCTCGATAAGCCAAACGGAGGGCATTTTGGTCATTTCGCCTTCAGAGATGATTTTTGACCGACTTGTCCAATTAAGTAAATAATTATTATGATCTGAAATATGAATAAATATTACTAAGAAATTAATTGAAAATGAATAGCAAAGAAAAGAAAAAGAAAATGAAAGAAATTGGGAATTATGACATCACATGATGTCATTAAAATGCCCCCACCCAATTACAATTTAACAAACACTTAAATTCATTTAAAATGGGGAAAAGAAGTCAAATTAAAGAAACAAATTCTACTTTCTTCTTCTTCATTCAGCCGAGACACCTCTCCCTCTACACACACCTCCATTGTTGCTCCTCCTTCTCACTAGAATTCTCATACAAACACACCATAAAACCACTAGCTTGCTTCATAAAAACTTGTCATCACCACTAGAGCAAGCTTAGGGCAGCAATTAGAAGAAGAAAAAGTGAGGTTTACCAAGCTTATAAGTGACTCCATTCAAGGTTAGTGCTACTTTCTTCCATATTCTTTCAGTAAACTTAAATTTGAGCATGAAAATGGAAAGAATTACAAGAAAAAAATTGAGAAATTATTCATGTTTGATGGAAGAAGAATTTTGGTCAGCATGTGCACCTATGGGAATTGATGAATTTAAATGATATAAAATGTGTTTATTGGAGTTGCTTGTAGGAATTTGTGATTGGATGTGTTAGATGGCATGGATAGTACGAAATGGACACTTTGGGAATTAGGGTTTGTGAAAAAATTGGAGTTTTGCTTATGAAATGGTATATTAACCTTGTAATGGTCAATTAGTGACCATTTGAATGTGTGTGAGGAGGAATTGAAGTAAGGATAATGGAGTTGAGTTTAGGCATGCTGCCCTTGGTGACCTGCAGAACTGATTATGAGTCCAGTAAGTTTGGGTAGCCATAAATGGAGTTGTATAGGTTCAATTGGTGCAAGGCCAATTGGACATGAAACTAGACACATAATGGCACAACTTTGGTGAAGAAACGCTACCCAGAAAACCAAACCAAGTTGACCTAAAAATTACCCTAATCTAGGTGACCAATAGGCTGTCCCTGGAAAATGACCAAATGAACAGTATTTGCTCAAATGGTCATAACTCAGTGTAAAAAAGTTCAATTGATCTGAAATTTTACAGAAGAAAGCTGAGACATAGCCCTATAACTTTCATGAAGAACAAAAATCCAAATTCTGACCATAACCTAGTCAAATTGCCAATCAAACTTAGGTCACCAAATCTGACAGAACCAAATTGCCCAGAAATTCTGGATACAGGTCAATCCGGCCAGTTATAGTAAAATGACCATAACTTGAGCTACAAAGCTCCAAATGGAGTGATTAAAAAAAAAAGAAATGTAACTAGACACAATAAGGAACAACTTTCATGAAGATAATTTTGTCCAATTCCTACTGTACAAATGACCAATGGAACAGTAAACCTAGGATATGAAATCTGAAAATTTTGAATAACATAAGATAAGCTTTGAAATGGTATTAGAAATCAATACCAACAAAAATAAAATGCAAAATGTGGTATTTTGGAGAACTTAGGTTCAATAAATTTATTATGTATTAAAAAGTCAACAATTTGAGTGAATAGTAATGTGAATAGTAATATAAAGACACAAAGTATAAGAACTATATTGTTAAAGGGAAATTAAGATCATAAATTTGAAATCCATGAAATGTTCATGGATTGCTTGAAACATGAAAAGTAAGTCACCTAATTGATGTGAATAAGTAGTTAGGGCTTATATGCCCATCATAAATAGAATTCATAAAATGAATAAATGAGAAAGGAAAAAAATGTTTTGAATACAATGTTACATGTGAACCATTGTTTTGAATTGTGATCAATATGAATAACATAATGAATGAATAAATGAACCATATTAATGTATGAATAAGAAATTAGTTCTCATTATTGTAGAAAGGAAAAGTACTTTGAGTACAGTGATATAGAAGGATAATTGAGGTGAATTGTGATCATATATATGATCAAATGAATGTATACATTATAATTGAAAATTATTATGAAATAATGAAGTCATAAAACACAATATATTAATATTTAATGATATTACGTGCCCTTGTATTGCCTAGATATGTGTATCAGATTGGATAGTTTGGCATGTCAATAGGGTATTATTTTAGCAGTATTGCGAAAGGCTTTATACCCGCATTTATGGCTTTATGCCCGTATTCATGATTTTATGCCCGCATTCATGGCTTTGTACCCGCACTCATGGCTTAATGCCCCATTATGTGTTATCACGGCTTTTTAGCCATACTGACTGCATACGTGGTTGACATTCTGTGTCCCATGGTATGATGGCCCGAGGCACCGCGGTGTCTAATGCCAATGACCCGTTATCTAGTTTAGTCAGCCTGTCGTAGGTTACTTGGGCAGTCTAATTTATTAAAATAAGTTATGAATATTAGCAATTAAAAATGCTAGAAAGTAAATAAATGAGAAGAAGTTCTGAAATAAATTAGATTAGCTCCAAAAATTTGTTCCTTAGAATGATTTGAAGTAAATTAAACTAATTCTAAAAATTTTAAATATTACAAAATGATTGTAAACAACTTAGAAAGTATCAAGGAAGTGATAAAAAGACTAGTAGAAGAATTATAACTTAATATAACATTACAAATGTGACTTTCATAAGAATATAAGTATAAGTATAAATTTTAGATTTATTTGTACATGATATAAATGATTATTGTAAACTTATGAAAGAAGTGATTCTAGAGAGCAACATAAATGACGAAAGATATATTGTATGAAAAATTTCATATGAACCCAATAAAATTCTTGAGTATAGAAAATATGCTCCAATTATTTTTACTTGTTATATTATTTCATTGTTATATTATTGCACCACTAAGCAGCAATGCTTAGCGCGATGGATTTGTTTCCTCACGCAGGTACTGAAATTAAAGCCCAGCAAATACTAAACAGAGATTTTGGAGTCTGATCTGCAGAGTGTTCAAGGTTGTCACCTCCTCAGCAATGCATGTAGATAGGGCCCATATAGATCATATTATGTATTTTGTACATTATAATTAGTTATTATTTGTAATGTAAACTATGAATTGTATGTTGAAATATATATTATAGAACTGTAATTAATTTGTAGATCATGTAAATTATGAAATTATGTAATTATTTTGTAAATTATGTAAATTAAGGAAATTTGAAAATTTTGCTTATGTAATTTGAGAATGTTTACATATGAATTGAGTATGAATAGATTTGTACAAATGAGTATATGAATTACAAGAATTGAATGTGAGATGAATATGATGAGCATGAATGATATTTTTATTATAAATTATTATTGAAAATTTCAAGCAGGTGAATAGTAAAATACGTCAACTGATAATAAAATAGGGGAAACTTCACTGGTTTCTCCATAGAAAATTAATTGATATTAAAATATAATGAGATCAAATTATTAAAGGAATAAAGTAAGATAAAATAAGGTGCTCCAGCACCGAATTTAGCACGCCTCGCTTAGCTACACTGTAGTCGGGTGAGGGGTGTTACATAAACCCCAAAGTGGACAGATTTCTCCACTTTCACCTTCTTCTTCCTCACATTTTCATTTGGCCGAATTGCATTTCCCATTCAAATTCATCCATGGTCGTCCATGGCCAAGCTCTCTCTCTCCATGATCCAAGCCAATTTTCTTCTATAATCCTTCACTAAAGTTAGTCCATACAGCTTGGGGAAGAGATAGGGAGCAAGAAAGAAAGGTTTTGGTGAAGTTTTGGACAAGCTTCAAAAGAGGTAAGTGCTTATTTTCCTTACTTGCTTCATCAAACTTGTAATTGAGGTTATGGTGAGTAAGAATATTAAAGAATTTGAAGAAATTGTTGAGTGTTGACAAGTCTCCAATTTGGCAGCCCTCATGTACATGGGATTATGAATTATTTCTTCATGTAAATGGTGATTTGAGGTGTTGATTAAAGTGCTTAAATGTATAAGAGCTTAATTACCATGTGTATGTGTGAATTGTGCATTGAAAGTGAGGTTAGGAAGTCAATATGGGAGATTGAAGTATATGTGTAATTGGGCAGCCTTGATGTGCTTAGGAAGGCCTTAAATTCATGTATATTTAATGTTGATTTAATAACAATGAGATGTATGTTATTGATTTTTTTTAGTTGGATTAGGTTTGAGCAATTGAATTGTTGTTAGACATGGATTTGATCAATTGAGTGTGATAGAGAATTACTTGAGTTGAATTTGTAATTGGACATTGATTAAATTGCTGGATATTTGATTAGATATATTGTGGCTGGATATTGATTGTATTAGATTGATATTGGACAATTGACCTAAGTATAAAGTGCATAATGTCCATTAGAATTGCAAAAATTTGCAATGCAAAGTGTGTTAGTAAAAATAGTGTGTATTTTAGGCTCTAAATGGAAATGTGTTATTCCAATTGGTATGAGGCCAATTAGAGGTGAAACTAGACATAAAATAAGCCAACTTTCATGGAGAATTGTTGCCCAAATTCTGCCTAGAAGTGACCTAAAAGAATGACCAAATCCGGATTAGCATAACATAAGAACCCATAATTTGACCATATAAACAGTAATCAGTTTTTTGGCCATAACTTACTCAAAACTGGTCCAAATGACCTGAAATTTATACTGTTGGAAAGCTTAGATATAGGGCTAAAACTTTGGTGAAGACCACCAAGCCCAGAAATGCCAATTACCAAGTCAAAATGATCGCCAAATTTGGGTTACAAAAACTGCCCGAATTGACTTTGATCTAAAAATGACCTAAACTTTACAATATAAGTGAAACTTGACCAGTAATAGTAAAATGACCATAACTTGGTCCATAGAACTCCAAATGACATGAAATCAGTCCCAAAATTTCAATAAGACATAGATCTACAATATTGATAATTTGACCAAAACCCAGAAATCAAAGGAACTACGTCAATTAACTTGATTAATTTGGCACACTAAATCTGGAATTGGCACATTTGACCATAAAATCCAGAAAATTCAAATAAGCATATCTCCCATAAGAAGTGTCCAATTTTAATGAGCCATACTAATTTGGAAAGCTAAGAAATAGACCTAAAACTTTGTTTCAGATAACTTCTTCAAATTATAAATGTATAAGGTCAGAATTTAAGGTCAAAATCATTGACCTAATTGAGGACCATGCCAATATAGGACCTTTGAGTCCAAGTTAACAATTTGTCTATAAAGAATTCTATAAGACTTGAAAAATGGTAAGCAAAATTTTTTGTTGTCCCTAAGACATAGAGCAATAATACTTATGAAGAATGCTGACCTCAATGTGATTACAAATAGTCCAAATAAATTAGTAAATTCAGAACCATAAATACCTAAAAAGGAAACTAAAATTTAGATTTGACCTAGGAAATTAAAGAAGACACAATGAGAAACAATTTAATAAAGAGAAATCTGTTAAATTTACACTGTAGCTTGGTCCAATAGACAATAAACATTGGCCATGAAATCTGAATAATTGTAATAAAAATGCAATAAGCTTTGAAATAAAATTGGCAACATATATCAACATGTGAGGAATGAAAAATGGAACATATTAGTGGCATTAAAACTAATTCACCTAGTGTGCATTAAAGGTCAACATTATAGGTTGACTAATGAAAGGAATAGTATTAATAAAATTTAATTATTGAACCTTATTATTAGAAACAATTTAAATGAGTACTAAAACACTTTAAATTGTGTGTTTCAGTTAGAAAAGACACTAGGAAGGGAAAAAACCCACTAAGTCAAGGCCAAGACGTGACTCATCAGAGGTTTGTGCACAACTAGTTTTTAAATGATTTTGTTCTGAATATTTCATATGATTAAATGACGTTATTTTCTTTATGTGTTATGTTTATCAAGTATTGGATTTAATTCAATGATTATTGAAATGGTTATAGTATGTATGAATTTAGCTTTGTGAAATGATATTTCAATAAGTATTAAGCATTGTTGTGGATTGAATAAATTATGTTTTGGAAAATTGTGATAGAATATGTTTTGAATTATGATGGGCAATTTGCATGGAAAAATATAAATTTATGTTTTAAATTGTGATGAGCATAAAAATGATTGGATATTGGAATTGACTTTGAATCGAATTGTGTTGTGATTTATGCTCACAAAAAGGACAAAGAGATTGATGATATTATTTTAACAAATGATTTATATTATTGGCAACGAATATTTTAATTTTTAGAATTTGATGAATATCCAGATTTCTAAATTATTTGCTGTAATTTTGCTAAGGTATATTATACTATGTTTTAAGTTATAGTTGTGCACCACTGAGTTCACCACTCAGCGATAGCTTTGCATGCTATCGCAGGTGAAAGTAAGGATAGAACAACTGAGTGAGAATTCCTGTAGCTGTGCCTTGAAGACACATTCAGATCAGCTCCAGGTATATCATAGGCATACCCATGTACATAGGCTTGATGTATGCATGTAATAATATGTATGTAAATTATTTAAGCAGTTGTATAAAAACTCTTGTAAAATAATTTGGTATGTAATTAAACGAAAATTATTGTAATGTAAATTAGAGATTTCATTTATCTGTATAATTTTGTAATATTAATTTTTGAGTCTTGTAATTAATGAAATGTTTTATGATGAGGTTGGTTTGAAAATGAATTGATTTGATTATTGGGATTTGATGAGATGAAATGAAGTTTATTGGAGTTGTATTTGAGAAATCATATTGGGAGTGTTTTAATTTTCAGGGTTAAAGAACTATTTTCTCAAAATACAGCCGGCACTCTGCCGAAATTTTGAAAAAATTTTATAACACCAGATTTTAATCGATGATTTAAATTTCACGAAAATTGATTTAAAATCCCTTGTAGTATATTTAATGGGTTACCGGTAAGCGAAGTACAGTAATTCATTAGATGTACTACGGGATCATGTTACATCTTACGAAGGAGTAGGGTGTGACATGTTTAGTGGTATCAGAGCAAAGGTTTTAAAGTAAATTTTGAATTGTAAAATTGAATTAATTTTGTCGGTAAATACAACTGCTCAAATTTTTTATACATATAGTACATTTACATCATAAATATGAACTAATAGCGAGTAATCTAGTTGTGTTGATTGTACAGGAAATAGAAAATCATGTGAAAAGATATGGAAGAGAAGAATGAGACAATAGAACAGTCTGTGACGACGCAAGTACAAGGTGAGTGATGTGAACCCTCAAGTAATTGGTAACTTGAAAACCCACATTCAAGAATTAAAGGAACAATATGGAAAACACTAAATCAATATGTATGAATTTGATTCTTTGAACTAGCACAATCAAATTGCTGTGTAATTCAAAGAAAATATCAGAAATGGGATTCTTGACCTAATTCATATGGAGAATGAATAAACCAAGAATATTATGCACATTAAACCTTGCAAGATAGAAATCTCAGCAAGTTAATGTGCTTCACAAAAACAAAGGCAACAACTAATTTACTCACTAATAGAGCAGAAACAATCTTTCATTAATATTCAAAGTGTGTCCTCCACTCTCTCAGTACACTTGTATTTATAGTCTCTTGGCTCCAAAGCTAAAGACAAAAATATCTCTACTTTAGTAACAGCTGCAAGGAGCTTTAAGTCCAAACAAAAATTAATCTATCAAAAGACTAAAAACTCCTAACAAAAAGCAAATTTAATACAGCAGCAAATAAGGGCATTTAAGTCCAAAAGAGAGGTGGTTATAACCGCAAGGAATATTCTTTCAAAAAAGGTGCCAGCAGATGCATGTACATGGGTTGGATCTGGTGCATGCATGTCTACAGGTTATTCCATATAACCTAATGCTCCACATGACACCTGGTCACTTCCAAGCTTAATTTTCATCAAATTTAATCCTTTATAATTTTCTTCATGCCATTCCAGCTTATAATCCTTGCTCCTTAAGATTTCACAAATTAAATTCTGAAGTGATTTAGCTCTAGCTCTAGTAATTAGACCTTAGATGAAATCCTTTGTCGTGGATGCAGCTTGATTCTCATCATTCCCCTCCGCTTCAAAAGGATTCGTCCTCGAATCTATTTCTGCATCAACACAAGGAGATAAATTAGCAACATTATAGGTGGCACTGACATTATACTCACTGGGCAGGTTTATTTTGTAGGCATAATCATTAATTTTGGTCAGCACTTAGAAAGGTCCATCACATCTTGGTTGTAATTTTGATTTCCTTTGAGAGGGAAACCTTTCTTTGCGCAAGTGAACCCATACCCAATCATCTCCGGGTTCAAATGTAACTTTCTTCCTTCCTTTGTTGGCTTGACTAGCATATTTTTCATTTTTCTTTTCAATTTGAAGCTTGGCTTGTTCATGGATTTTCTTCACCAATTCTGCTTTTCTTTTTCCATCTAAACTAGCAAGCTCGTTCACAGGCAAAGGTAAAAGATCCAAAGGAGTTGAAGGATTGAAACCATACACAATTTTAAATGGAGAATAACCAGTAGAAGAATGCACATTTCTATTATACGCAAATTCAACAAGTGGAATGCAATCTTCCCATGACTTCAAATTTTGCTTAACCACAGCACGCAAAAGAGTAGTTAGTGTCCTATTTACTACTTCAGTTTGACCATCGGTTTATGGGTGACAAGTAGTGGAAAATAACAACTTGGTGCCCAATTTTCCCCACAAAACCTTCCAAAAGTGACTAAGGAATTTAACATCCCTAGCACTAACTAAACTCTTAGGTATGCCATGCAACCTAACAATATCTCTAAAGAATAAATTTGCAACATTTGTAGCATCATCAGTTTTATGGCATGGAATAAAATGTGTCATTTTTGAAAACCTATCAACAACAACAAAAATTGAATCATGAACTTGTTTAAACCTAGGTAATCCTAACACAAAATCCATAGACAAATGAACCCAAGGATCACTAGGGGTAGGTAAAAGTGTATACAAACCTTGTGGCAAAACTCTAAATTTAGCCTTAGCACACACAACGCACCTAACACATACTCTTTCAACATCTCTTTTCATATTCGGCCAATAAAAATGTTCCTTTAACACATCTAAAGTTTCGGCAACACCAAAATGACCCATTAATCCACCAGCATCAGACTCATTCACAAGTAATTCAAGCATGGAACTCTTAGGCACACACAATCTATTTTCTCTAATCCATCATGCCTATAAAACTTCTCAAAAGCATTCTTTTCACAAGTTGCATACACTCTAGCAAAGTCATCATCTTTAGCATATAATTCTTTTACATATTCAAATCCCAATAACTTTGCATCAAGAAGGGCAAGAATGTTATACCTTCGAGATAAGGCATCAGCCATCACATTTTCTTTCCCATGTTTGTATTGAAGCACATATGGGAAGGTCTCAAGGAACTCAACCCATTTTGCATGACGCCTACTCAACTTATTTTGCCCCTTGATATGCTTCAATGACTCATGATCTGTGTGGATGACAAATTGCTTTGGCCAAAGGTAATGTTGCCACGTTTTCAAGGCACGTACCAATGCATACAACTCCTTGTCATATGTAAAATAGTTCAAAGTTGCTCCATTAAGCTTCTCACTAAAGTATGCTATTGGTCTCTTATCTTGCATTAAAAAGGCTCCAATACCTATACCTGATGCGTCACACTCAATCTCAAAAGTCTTAGAAAAATCAGGTAAAGCCAACACAGGAGCGGAACATAACATGTCTTTAATTTTGTGAAAAGCATCATCTTGTTTCTGTTCCCAAACAAAATTAACATTCTTTTTGACAAGATCATTCAATGGTGCTGCAATGGTACTGAAATTCTTAATAAATCTTCTATAGAAACTAGCTAGTCCATGGAAACTACGTACTTCAAATGCAGACTTTGGAATGGGCCAGTCTTTAATAGCTCTAATTTTTTCATCATCGACTTCAACACCATTAGCACTAATGACAAATCCTAAAAAGACAACCTTTTCCATGCAAAATGAACATTTCTTCAAGTTAGCATATAAATTTTCCTTTCTTAACACATCGAATACAGCTCTTAAATGATGCATATGTTCATTCATGTCTCTACTGTAAACCAATATATCATCAAAATAAACAACAATAAATTTTCCAATAAAATCACGCAACACATGATTCATCAATCTCATAAAAGTGCTAGGAGCTTTAGTGAGCCCAAAAGGCATCACTAACCACTCATATAGTCCATGCTTTATTTTAAATGTAGTCTTCCATTCGTCACCCACTTTCATGCGAATTTGATGATATTCACTTTTTAAGTCATTTTTGGTAAAAACACAAGCACCACAAAGTTCATCCAACATATCATCCAATCTAGGTATAGGGTGGCGATATTTTAGAGTGATTTTGTTGACCACCCTACAATCCACACACATGCGCCATGTGCCATCTTTCTTTGGTACCAAAAGGACGGGTACAGTACAAGGGCTCATACTTTCTCTCATATAACCCTTAGCTAGCAATTCCTCAACTTGCCTTTGTAATTCTTTGGTTTCTTCAGGGTTAGTTCTATAGGCTGGATGGTTGGGAATAACTGCTCCAGGTACAAAATCAATTTGGTGCTCAATCCCTCGAATAAGTGGTAGTCTAGCCGGCATCTCCTCGGGTAGCACATCCTTATATTCCTGCAAAAGGGAGACAACAACACTAGGCAAATTGGGGTCAAGGTCAGATGTGGATAAACAAGAGTCCTTAAACACAATTAATAACATTTGCTTGTTGGCAAACATGGCATTCCTCACATCTCTTCCTCTAGCATGAAAGCTTAATTTTCTCTCCCCTCTTTCCTTTGACTCTCCTTTGCGCAGAAGATTCACCTTTTTCAAGCACTCTTGGAATGTTTTCTTTACTCTCTTTTCTTTCCTCACAACCACCCTTGTCTTGCTCACTCACAACATTTTCACTCAATTTCTTTTCACTCCTTCTTTTCTTCTCTGCTCTCTTTTCGGCCACTCTTGATTTTACCTCACCCATTGCTTGCTTAAGCCTTGTTTGGTCTTCATAAATATGTTTTGGTGTCATAGGTGCCAAAATGATTTTCCTTCCATTCATTTCAAAAGAATACCTATTTTTATACCCATCGTGGATCACCTTTCTATCAAATTGCCATAGTCAGCCAAGTAATAAATGGCCAGCTTGCATTGGAACCACGTCACACATAACCTCATCTTGATACTTTCCTATTGCAAAGGAAATCAGCACTTGTTTTGTTACTTTCACCTCACCACATTCATTCAACCACTGCACTTTATATTCTTTAGGGTGTTTCAAAGTCCTCAACCCTAATCTCTGTACCAAAATAGTACTAGCAACATTGGCACAACTTCCCCCATCAATGATGACACTACAAGCTTTGTCTTGGATAAGACACCTTGTATGGAAAATTGTTTCTTTTTGCAATTCATCACCAAAATCCTCCTTTACTTGAGTATTTAATGCTCTCATAATCACTAGAGCACTTCCTTCAGTAGCATATTCTACCTCTGCATCCTCCTTCCCTGAAGATGTGGAATCACTCACAATTTCCTCCTCCGTTTCTATCTCACCATTTTCTCTCATGACCATGACTCTCTTATTAGGGCATTGAGAAGCTATGTGTCCACTGCCCAAACACCTAAAACACTTCACATCTCTATTTTAGGTAGTAGTTGCAACCTCCTTTCCTTTACTTTCTATAAATTTCTTCTCCACCTTCTTTTCCTTTTCCTTATTTTTCTTATATTTGCTAACAGCCTTTTCCCTATCCTCCTTCTTCCAGTTAGACTTCCAAGATGAAGTACCTGCATTTCCTCTAAATTTTGACTTATTTTAAGTTGCCTTTCTACCTTCATAGCCATGTGGATCATATCCTCCAACTCAACATAGTGATGTAACTCAACAATATGAGCAATCTCCTTGTTTAGCCCATTCAAGAATCTAGCCATGGTGGCTTCTCTATCCTCCTCTACATTTGCTCTAATCATAGCAATTTCCATTTCTTTATAATAATCTTTAACACTTTTAGAACCTTGAGTCAATCTTTGTAACCTCTGATGTAGCTCTCTATAGTAATGACTAGGAACAAATCTCTTTCTCATTATAGTTTTCATCTCACCCCAGGTTGCAATTGATTGCTCTTAATTTCTCCTTCTACTAATCAACACTTAATCCCACCATACCAAAGCATAATCAGTAAATTCTACTGCTACTAACTTTACTTTCTTCTCCTCTTAATAGTGATGACAATCAAAGACAACTTTTACCTTCCTTTCCCATTCTAGATACACATCCGGATCATTTTTCCCTTGGAAAGAAGGGATGCTCATTTTAATACTTTTGATATTGTCATCTACCCTATTCCTCTCTCTTTCCTCTCTTCTTATCCTCCTATCCCCATTCCTCCTATCTTCAGCTCTTCTCTCATACCTACCCCTCCTAGGTCTTTCAACCTCAAAATCATAGTTATCAACCTCATCTTCATCAGATTCAAGTACTGGAGGTACAAGATCCCTCCTATTTGGCCTTCTCTCATTTTGCCTATCTTTTTGCTCCAATCTTTCCAACCTATCTATGATTATTGCACACAACATTCATTCTTTCAAATTGTTGTCTGACAGCATGCATATATAATGGATTTTCACCTTCCCCCTCACTACGATCACCCCTTCTAGAAATGTTTTCAGACCTGCAAGAAAATGGTTTGTGACACCCCTTACCCGTCTACAGTATATCCGAGTAAGATATGTCACACAGTGTATCGGAACGCTCTATTTTATCTCAATCATTTTGATTCTTCCTTAATTTATTTTTATCATAGTTTTGAATATAATTTATGAAATATAATTCATTTAAATCATTTATTGAAATTATAATTTATTTGAGGTTCTGAAAATTTTATAGAAAATCCGGCAGAGTACCAGCTAAAAATAGAGAAAACAGTTCTTCAGAACCTGTGAAAAACACTTCCAATAATCATTTCCAATCATTCCCAATTCCAATAATCATCAGAAACTCAATATTTTTCAACAACATTTCTCAATCATTCATTTCTCATGGTACTCATATGTATAAGAAATAAATAAATACTCAAATTTTCCATTCATAACCACAATTTTCACTATTTACATTAACATCAAAATAAATTATATAAGTCTCATTTACACAATAGAAAATAAAAGATAATTACAAAATACCAAAATGAAACCTAGTGTCCTACCAATGCACTGAGGATGGTGAGGTGACACGGACACTATGCAGAGCTGCAGGAGGTCTCACCCAGTCTGTGGTCTACTGGGCTCTCGGTCAGTATCTCCAGAACCTACGCGTGGCAAAAGCAACGCGCTAAGTAATAATGCTTAGTGGTGCCAATAATAAAGTAAAAATAAATAACATAAAGTAAATATGCAGTGAATGTATTGATATTTCATTTCAAATAAATTTTCGATGAGTATTTGTAATCTTACTTATTTTGTACTTGTTGTATTCATTATTTCATTAAATTTTATATTTGGTTGCCCAAGTAACCTATACTGGACGACTGGACTGGATAAACGGGTAAACTGGCACTGGGTATCAAGTACCTCGGGCCGTCACACCATCGGTCACATATGTATCTCCCGGTGTGCAACAGAACAGCTAATAAGCTGTAAATAGCATTAGGCACAAGGCCAAGTCTCAATACAAGGTCAGAATGGCTAAAAGCCATGAAATCACAGAATGGCATAAGGCCATGTGCAGTACTGCTAACTGAACCCTATTGGCATGCCAAACTATCCAAACCAATCTTGTTAGGTATACTAGGGCATTTGATACTTTTGAATTTTGTAATTTTTGAATTTCAAGTTTTGGTGTTACTATTCACTTCATTAGTCAACAAAAATGTTGACTTTTGCATAGAAAATAGGTACATTGGTTTTAACACTCCCAACATACCACATTGTGCATTCAAAACTTGTTGGCATTAATCACCAATACCATTTCTAAGCTTAAAACTAATGGAGCAGAATTTTCAGTTTTTATACCCTAACTTTACTGTTCCATTAGTTACTGTTGCAGTAGGAATTTGAGAAAATGATAAACATGAAAGTTGTTCCTTATTTTGTCTACTTGAATTTCTTTTTTTTGAATCACTCCATTTGGAGTTTTGTAGCTCAAGTTGTGGTCCAAAAACCACAACTGGCCGGATTGAAAAATTTTAGAACTGACCATATCTACAGTACAGTGAACAGTGACTGCAACTGCCTTGTTGAATAGGTTCTGGTCATAATTTGGGGTAGGTTTCTTCATGAAAGTTGTTGGTCTATATCTTAGCTTGTTGCTGTAAAAATGTCAGGTCAATTGGGCCATTCTACAATGAGTTATGGCCAAATGAATAATCACTGTTCATTTGGTCATTCTGCAGAATCTGGTTGCAGGACATCCGGATTGGGGCAAGTTTTTGGTCCACTTGATTTGGTCTTTTGGGCATGGTTTCTTCACCAAAATTGTGCCATTATGTGTCTAGTTTCATGTCCAATTGGCCAAACACCAATTGAACCTACAAAGCCCAAGTTATGGCTGTCCAAACAGGCTGGACTCACAGCCACCCTGCTGGTTTCACTAGGCAGCATACCAAATCAGTTTGTCATGCTATAATTCACTCCAAATTATGGTCAACTTACCTCAAATGGTCACTAATTGACCATTAGAATGTTCATTCACCATTACATAAGCAAAGTCTAAGTTTCTCTCTAAAACCCTAATTCCCCATTTCAAATTCACACAAAATACCTTAGTTAAACTCACTAATTCATTATCCATATATATATATATATACTTTAAACATCATCTCTAGTCCACTCTAAGCCCATCAAAACAATCAATATTATCCCTTCTTTAGGGCTGCCGAATTCCATGGTGTAAATACACATAAGTTTTATTTCATTTAATTTATAATTTCATACTCATTTTAAGTCCCTAACATGGAATAAGAGAGATATATGCATAAATAAGCACTAACCTTAGTAGGGCAGAATTTTCTCTTATGAATTCTTCATTTTCTTTTGTTTTCTTGGTTGCTAAATGAAGGAACGGAAGCGTGAAAAACACAAGATTATACCATTGAATTCAAAAATTTTCACCTAGGGTCACATGCACCATGCAAGATTTATTTTTATCTATTTGATTTCAATGATAAACAACATATTAAAACTCTTTTAATATGTTTTTGGATCTGTATTTGCCATTTAAGATTTTAAAATTAATCAGATTAATTTTAGAACCCTAGATTAAATCAAGAACGATTACACTAACCTCTTGATTTCTTTGCGTGTCTGCGCCTTTGAGATTCATCTTGAGGACACGGATGTTGTCCCTCTAGCTTGTCCACACCAAGAACACCTATGGCAGCCCTTGAACAGCTTCTAAAGCCTTTTCTATTAATTAGAAATTCAAGTTCTGCCTTTTAAGAGATTAGAGATGTAAACAGGACACTAGAAACAATTTCTAGTGTTCTTAATTCAAGAGATTGATGGCTAATCTCTTTGAATTGATGAGAGATGAAGAGAAATAGCTGGAGAGGCTCAAAGTGGCGTGACAATTGAGAGGAGAGGCTGCTGGTTATGTTTTTCTTTTCATAACCACACTTAAATAGCTAGGTTAACACATTAAACCCTAGCCACATGTCACCTTTTGATTAGCTCTAGGTTTAAGTGACCCAATCACATTGTGCCAAGTGTCAAACCTATATTTAATCTTGATTTTAATCATCTTACATGATTAAAAACATTTGGCAAGCTTATGTGTTATGCCATGTGTCACCATCTCATGGTGCCACGTGTCACACTGCAAAATGACCAAAATGCCCCTGTGTCTTAATTTTGAGTTCTCAACCCAAAATAATTATTTTTCTTCTTCTAATTAATTTATATCAAATATAAATTAATTAATTAATCTCTATTAATTAATTTCTCATTAATTAAATTCATATTTAAACACTTTAAATATAAATTTAACTTATATTATACATCCAATAATCTAGATTTGGTTTCAAGTCATGCTAGGGACTTTGCAATTTAATTGCAAACCAAATCTATTTAATTAATCAATTAAACTCTTTAATTAATTAATTAAATCATATTTAAATAGGTGATAACTTGTGTATGTGTGTGACTTACTAGGCTCATCACTAATTGGCAATGAGACATGATATCAACTCTTAATATCATCGAACTCTTTCTTACCATAAATGATTTCTCTAAATCATTTTATGAACCTCATAGACCATGGTTAACACCTAGCATAGCATGCCATGGCCACCCAATTAGTAATAAGGTTTACCTTAAATGAACCTATAATCATATGTTACCATGCACTAGAATCTCTCATTACAAAATCCCAACTCAAATTGGAGTCATGGTTTATGTCAAACTCCATTTGCTATGAATATTATGTTCTCTTTTAATTCAAGTTCTTGATTAAAAGATTTTCTCATCGAAACTCTTTTCGAATAAATCTATCTGTCTGGCCAGAACTTGAAACATCAAGAACAATTAAATGAACATAGGATTTTATCTCTATTTACTTAGAGGAACAGATTCCATCTTGATCAACACCTACCTCCATATATACCTAGTAGGAGCCAACAGATGCCCATATACCCATACATAGTACAAGTATGAAAGCGATATCAAACTCAAACTACCTATATACAAGATAAGCTGTGCTATCTCGTGTCTAAAGATTATATGCATCGATATGATTTATGACAAAACATTGACAAGAGTAAACTCCATGTGTTTGTCATAAGTGTCAACTAGTTCGACCTACTTATCATTTATAAGTGCCTATCATGTTTGTTATATGGCATGAGACTCACCATTCCATCTTATTTATATCTCATATAAATAACTTGGGAACAAACATGAATACAATCTTTTTGGATAAGTCATGTCCTTATAATGAAGTATACTCGATTGTGAACCTATTTATGATACTTAGTGATAGAAATATTGTCACTCATATTCTTAACAACTTAAGAATAATATTTATAACAAAATATCAATCGACCTTTTCTATTAAACATAAATATAATATGTAAACGGAAAAGTGGAAATGCCTTTTATTAATAAAATTATGTACAAGATACATACTAAATGATATGCTCTATGTCATACTACTAACAATCTCCCACTAGCACTAGAGCCATTCATTACAATACCTTAGACCCATCTTCTCAAGATGCGGTCTAATCGAACTTGTGAAAAAAGCTTAGTGAATGGATCATCTGGATTTTTCAGCTGATGTTATTTTTCTGCATGGATATATCGCCTTGCCCAACTATATCTCTGATAATGTAGTAGTGCCTTTCTATGTGTTTGGATTTTGGTGAGACCTTAGTTTCTTAGCCTGTAATAACTGCTCCATTGTTGTCACAGTGTAATGGAACTGCTGACTCAATGGAAGGAACTCGTAAGTTACATCACGAACTTCTTTATCCAAACGACTTCCTTTGCGACATCGATGCGAGAATATACTCGACCTCGATGAGTGGAATCTGCGATCGTGCTCTGTTTGGAACTCATACAAATGAATGCACCTCCATTACAAATGAACACATATCCAGAGGTAGACTTTCTATCATCGATATCTGATTGGAAATCAGAATCAGTATAACCATCCAATTGCAAGTCTCCACCTCCATAAATCAAGAATAAATCCTTAGTTCTTCTCAAGTACTTAAGGATATTCTTGTGACTATCGAGTTCCAAACCTGGATTGGATTGATACCTGCTAGTCAAACTAACAGCATATGCGATATCCGGCCTAGTACACAACATCGCATACATTAAACTTCCAATAGCCGAAGCATATGGAATCCTGGCCATCTTATCTCTTTCTTCAGGTGTCTTTGGAGACATCTCTTTAAAAAGATGAATACCATGTCTCACTGGTAACAATCCTCTATTGGAAACAAGCATGTTAAACCTCTTTAACACCTTTTCCAAGTATAGACTTTGGGATAAACCAATTATTCTTTTCGCTCTATCTCTATAGATGCGAATCCTAAGAATATAGGTTGCCTCCCCTAAGTCTTTCATGGAGAATGTATTTGACAACCATACCTTTATAGTCACAACATACCAGATCATTACCCATCAACAGTATGTCATCCACATATAAGACAAGGAAAGTGATAGCACTGTCACTAACCTTCTTATATACACATGGCTCATCCTCATTTTTGATAAAACCAAAAGATTTAATGGCTTCATCAAAACGAATGTTCCAACTCCTCGAAGCTTGTTTCAACCCATAAATGGATCGCTTTAGCTTGCATACCTTGGAACCATCTTGGGATTCAAATCCATTAGGTTGTTCCATGAAAATGTTTTCTTCAATGTATCCATTGAGAAAAGCTGTTTTGACATCCATCTGTCAAATCTCATAATCATAGTATGCAGCTATTGCTAATAAAATCCTAATTGATTTAAGCATGGCAACAAAGTAGAAAGTCTCCTCATAGTCTTTTCCTTTCCTTTGGAGAAACCGTTTGGCTACTTGCGTTGCGTTATTTGTCTCTACCTTTCAATCATATCGTATTTTCTTCTTGAAAACCCATTTGTTCCCTATAGGTACAATACCTTCAGGTGGGTCAACAAGATCCCAAACTTGATTCTTATACATGGAATCAATCTCGGATTTCATAGCATCAATCCATTTTGAAGAGTCTATATCTGATATAGCTTCTTCATAGGTAAGTGGATCATCTCCATGATCTACTTCTTCATGAGTAGACAACTCTTGTTCTTCTTCATGAAGAAAACCATATCTCACTGGTGGGTGAGATACCCTGGTTGTTCTACGAGGAACAGCTTTAGATGTTTCATCAATGGGTATAGGTTGACAAGATGGATATAGACTAGATGGATCTATATCCATCTTATCTATTGGTTGGTCAGAATTCTCCAATTCTAACTCTATTTGCCTTCCTTTGCCTCCTTCTTGAACAAACTGTTGTTCAAGAAATGTGGCATCTCTACTTATCACAACCTTTTGTGAAGTAGGCAAATAAAAATAATATCCAAAATTATCTTTTGGATATCCAACAAATCGACCTCTTTCTGATCTGGTCTCCAATTTATCAGTGTTCAGCTTTTTGATATAAGCTGGACAACCCCAAATCTTAACATGCTTAAGACTTGGTTTTCTTCCATGCCATATCTCACAAGGTGTGGAAGAAACTGACTTTGATGGAATCCTATTCAGAATATATAAAGCTGATTCTAATGCAAATCCCCAAAAAGAGATTGGCATATCAGTATAGCTCATCATACTACGTACCATATCCAATAGGATACGATTTCTCCTTTCAGATACACCATTTAGCTGTGGCGTTCCTGGAGGAGTCAGCTGAGAAACAATGCCATGCTCTCTCAAGTATTCATCAAATTCAGTACTCAAATATTCACCTCCATGATCTGATCGAAGAGCTTTAATATTCTTTCCTGTTTGATTTTCTACTGCAGATTTAAATTCTTTGAACTTTTCAAAAGATTCATGTTTGTATTTCATCAAATACAAATACCCAAACCTTGATTTATCATCAGTAAAGGTAATAAAATAATGAAAACCCCTTCTAGCCATTTCTTTAAACGGACCACATACATCACTATGTATTAGTTCCAAAATATTTTCAGCTCTTAGCCCTTGTCCAACAAAGGGTAATCTAGTCATTTTTGCCTTGAAGGCAAGATTCACAAGTTGGAGTAGGCTCAGAGCCCAATGAGGATAAAATCCCCATTTTCTCCAATTTTGTAATCCTATCTTCTGCAACATGACATAACCTTAAGTGCCAAATATATTTTGAACTTGAGTTGGTTTTCACCATGGCATTGCATTCATTTAGATTGCTTTACTCTGGCCAGTGGAAACACTTTTTTAGCAATGGAAACACTTTCTGTTGGCGGTGGAAACACTTTCCTTTGCCTCCATCGACTTTAGTCTTCCTTTCTGTTTAGCTATTTTCTTGGAAGGACCAGAATCGAGGTTTCTTTTTCCTATTGCCCTTCTTCTTGTTGGACTTTCCAGTAAGAAGATGCAACCAAAGCTACCTCTTTTCCTTTATTGCACAGCATATTCTTTTGGGCAATAACCAGCATGTTGAGTAAACCAGCTAAGGTGCATTCCTGTCTAGTCATATGGAAATTTATCACAAAATTCCCAAAAGACTCAGGAAGGGACTGAAGGATCAAATCCGTTAGTAGTTTGAAATCCATGTGGAAGTCAAGATGTTCCAACTACTCAATCAGCCGAATCATCTTGTAGACATGATCTCCAACATTCTGTCCCTCAGACATCCTCATGCGGAATAGCTGCCTAGATATCTCATACCTAGCATTTTTGCTGTGCTCACCATACAACTCTTGTAGGTGAAGGAGGATCTCTCTTGCACTCTGTATGTTTCCATGCTGCTTCTGTAACTCATTACTCATGGAAGCAAGCATGTAACACTTAGCTCTCATATTATGCTCCTTCCACTTGTCCAAAGTTTCATGTTCCTCTTGTGTGGCCTCTGGAGGTAAGGGACCAGGAACATTTGAATCTAGAACATATCCTATATGTTTAAGGTTCAGGACAAGTTTCAAATTTCTTAGCTAATCTGACAGATTAGGTCCTGTCAACCTATTGTGATCAAGTATGCTTGCAAGGATATTGGATGGTGGTGGTTGTTTTGTGCTCATTTTTATCAGAAAATTAACTGCAGAAAATAACCAGATTAATTAGTAAATATATCATGTAATTAACCAAAATGATTATGGTCTTTTAATCAAATTGGTCCTCCCACTAACTTAGCGAATCCTACACTTCCAAAGTAGAAAACGGAAATCCTAGTTGGATGGATTTCTAGTGGGTGATTGAATTCTTATAATTCTATTGATCATCCTCTAGTACATCCATTATTGGAATTACAATAAACTATAAGTGAGCAACTCCTTGCCCATCACATCTCATGTGAGGTTCAATCCTTTACCTAGCCCCTAATGCTCAAAATCTCAGGTACATCCATTATTGACTTATCTTGCATTAGTTAAGTTGATCCCATTGAGCCAGTAATTATGCAAATAATTTTAATGTCCTCAGGTACATCCAATATTGGCCACCAAACCATTTACATATTTACAACATCTCATGCTTAACAATTATTCTTAAGAAAATCTCTTAAATTAATTGCATCTCATGCAACTATTTAAAATTTCAGAAATAATTGCCCCAATGGAGGGCTTATGTTATAATTACTTTAATTATACCATTTCCAACTTAATCATTTGTTTGGAAGATTTTATAGCCATCCTAATTACTATTAAGGTCTCACTTTGCACATTATCCATTTAGCATGCATATATCATATAATTGCATACATTCCCATACATCTCATGCATTCATGGATAAGAAATATGGTATGATCATGGACTTTCTAAGGGATTCAATTCGAGCCACCAAGAATTGAATCGTGGCATTCCTAGGTGCATTTCATTCATTCATTTTACAAGAGTTGAAGGAGTACATAATCAACACTTGATATTGAATTCCTCCCACTGGTCCCACCAATGCTCTTGACCTCCTTGAACTTCTTGCAATCCAATATTACATAGTAATCCTTGGCATACCAAGGCGAATTTACAAGAACTTAAATAAATGAAATTACAACCCAAAAATATTACAAACTTAATAATACATGCCCAAAATAAATTAAAATAAATTAATTAATTTACAATCCCAAAGAAACATAAAAGAAATAAATCCAATCACATTGGTCTTTTATAGTCCATGATCATCCATCATGCATATCACTATTTAACAATTAAATAAAACATACATACTTAAATTAAATTGAATATCTCATATTCAACTTACAAATCCAGATTTGAATATGATTCAAATAAATTTAAAAATTCAGATTTGAATCTCATTCAAACAAATTTAAAAATTCAGATTTGAATCACATTCAAACAACTTCAAAAATTCAGATTTGAATCACATTCAAACATTTTTTAAAAAATCAGATTTGAATCACATTCAAATATTTCTTAAAAAATCAGATCTGAATTTTATTGAATCAATTTTAAAAAATCAGAATTAAATATGATTCAAACAACTTTAAAAATTCAGATTTGAATCACATTCAAACAACTTTTAAAATTCTGATTTGAATCATAATTTAATTGTGTGACTAAAACAACTAATTAAACACTTTAATTAGTCAAAGAATAGGCCTTAGATCATACAACAATTGCAGAATTAAAAGCCAAACCTTGAACCACCCAAGGAACCATTGTTGCCGCCACCAATGGTGGCTTCACCACGTGTGCCGCCACATCTCATGATCCAACCAGCAATGAATCTCTTGATCTCATGATCAAACACACAATTAAATTATATAATCAACAATCTAAATGGCAAATATAGTGGCTCTGATATCAATTGAAGGAACGGAAGCGTGAAAAACACAAGATTATACCATTGAATTCAAAAATTTTCACCTAGGGTCACATGCACCATGCAAGATTTATTTTTATCTATTTGATTTCAATGATAAACAACATATTAAAACTCTTTTAATATGTTTTTGGATCTGTATTTGCCATTTAAGATTTTAAAATTAATCAGATTAATTTTAGAACCCTAGATTAAATCAAGAACGATTACACTAACCTCTTGATGTGCCGCGTGTCTGCGCTTTGAGATTCGTCTTGAGGACACCGATGTTGTCCCTCTAGCTTGTCCACACCAAGAACACCTATGGCAGCCCTTGAACAGCTTCTAAAGCCTTTTCTATTAATTAGAAATTCAAGTTCTGCCTTTTAAGAGATTAGAGATGTAAACAGGACACTAGAAACAATTTCTAGTGTTCTTAATTCAAGAGATTGATGGCTAATCTCTTTGAATTGATGAGAGATGAAGAGAAATAGCTGGAGAGGCTCAAAGTGGCGTGACAATTGAGAGGAGAGGCTGCTGGTTATGTTTTTCTTTTCATAACCACACTTAAATAGCTAGGTTAACACATTAAACCCTAGCCACATGTCACCTTTTGATTAGCTCTAGGTTTAAGTGACCCAATCACATTGTGCCAAGTGTCAAACCTATATTTAATCTTGATTTTAATCATCTTACATGATTAAAAAACATTTGTCAAGCTTATGTGTTATGCCATGTGTCACCATCTCATGGTGCCACGTGTCACACTGTGAAATGACCAAAATGCCCCTGTGTCTTAATTTTGAGTTCTCAACCCAAAATAATTATTTTTCTTCTTCTAATTAATTTATATCAAATATAAATTAATTAATTAATCTCTATTAATTAATTTCTCATTAATTAAATTCATATTTAAACACTTTAAATATAAATTTAACTTATATTATACATCTAATAATCTAGATTTGGTTTCAAGTCATGCTAGGGACTTTGCAATTTAATTGCAAACCAAATCTATTTAATTAATCAATTAAACTCTTTAATTAATTAATTAAATCATATTTAAATAGGTGATAACTTGTGTATGTGTGTGACTTACTAGGCTCATCACTAATTGGCAATGGGACATGATATCAACTCTTAATATCATCAGAACTCTTTCTTACCATAAATGATTTCTCTAAATCATTTTATGAACCTCATAGACCATGGTTAACACCTAGCATAGCATGCCATGGCCACCCAATTAGTAATAAGGTTTACCTTAAATGAACCTATAATCATATGTTACCATGCACTAGAATCTCTCTGTTACAAAATCCCAACTCAAACTGGAGTCATGGTTTATGTCAAACTCCATTTGCTATGAATATTATGTTCTCTTTTAATTCCAGTTCTTGATTAAAAGATTTTTCTCATCAGAAACTCTTTTCTGAATAAATCTATCTGTCTGCCAGAACTTGAAACATCAAGAACAATTAAATGAACATAGGATTTTATCTCTATTTACTTAGAGGAACAGATTCCATCTTGATCAACACCTACCTTCATATATAACTAGTAGGAGCCAACAGATGCCCATATACCCATACACAGTACAAGTATGAAAGCGATCAAACTCAAACTACCTATATACAAGATAATCTGCTATCTCGTGTCTAAAGATTATATGCATCGATATGATTTATGACAAAACATTGACAAGAGTAAACTCCATGTGTTTGTCATAAGTGTCACTGGTTCGGCCTACTTATCATTTATAAGTGCCTATCATGTTTGTTATATGGCATGAGACTCACCATTCCATCTTATTTATATCTCATATAAATAACTTGGGAACAAACATGAATACAATCTTTCTGGATAAGTCATGTCCTTATTATGAAGTATCCTCGATTGTGAACCTATTTATGATACTTTGTGCTAGAAATATTGTCACTCATATTCTTAACAACTTAAGAATAATATTTCTAACAAAATATCAATGGACCTTTTCTATTACACATAAATATATTATGTAAACGGAAAAGTGGAAATGCCTTTTATTAATAAAATTATGTACAAGATACATACTAAATGATATGCTCTAGGGCATACTACTAACACTAAACACTCTAGCAAGGTTGGGTGACAAATTTTAGTGAAGGGACCTAAGGGTTTTGGAGTAAGAATAGAGAGAAATCCAAGCTAGAAGAAAAAAAAGAAATGGAGGCTTCCATGGCTATGGTGGTGCGGCTGGTTTTGATGGGAGAAGATGGCTGATAGCTTTTAGTTATTTCCTTCATTTTATCCCTTTTTAAGTGGTGTTTAATAGCTTGTTGAAATTTGATTGGTTGGGAGTAAGTAAATGACATCATGTGATGTCATTATCCCTAATTTCCTTTATTTTTCTTTTCTTTCTTTTCTACTCATTCTCAATTCAATTTTTCAACGATATTTATTCACATTTTAGATCAAAATAATTATTTACTTAACTGGAAAAGTCGGCCAAAAATCACCTCTGAAGGCGAAATGATCAAAATGCCCTCCGTTTGGCTTAACGGGTCAAAATTGTCTGTACCGATTGAAAAATTTTTCTAAATATTTTCTTGGCATTCTAATGCCATAGGAACCTCAATGACCCTTCTCTGGAGTCCCAAAAATTATTTTATAAATTTTTCCCCAAGTCTAGGGCTCCTAGTTGCGAGAACCGCAACTTCCCACTGGGTTACCCATCACTTGGGCACCGGCTCATTTGACTTAGTTGTATTTTATTTCTAAAATTTTTACTAAATTTTTCTTATTAATATTTGAGTTAATCATGGTTCCTCACTTTAGTTTAAATATTTTTCCGGACGTTCTAACTGTCCGGACCGACACTAGTCACCGGAACAGTAGAATGTACGGAGTTGCTACAGGGAGTGTGTTACAACTCTTCTCCTCTAATTTAAATTTCATCCTCGAAATTTACCTGATGCAAACAGTTGAGGGAACTATTGCCTCATCGTCTCTTCACTTTCCCAAGTTGCCTCCTCGGTGTTGTGGTGCCTCTAAAGCACTTTCACCAATGGAATCTGCTTATTTCTCAACTCTTTCACTTCTTGAGCCATAATCCGTATGGGTTCTTCTTCATATGTCAAATCCGGTTGTACTTCAATTTCTTCCATGGAGATGACATGTGAAGGATCTGAGCGACATCTTCTTAGCATAGACACGTGGAACACATTGTGGATCTTGTCCAGCTCTGGTGGTAAAGCTAGCCTATAGGCTACTGGCCCTACACGTTCAATGACTTTATATGGACTAATGAACCTAGGGCTCAACTTACCTTTTCTTCCAAACCTCAGTACCTTCTTCCATGGTAACACCTTGAGGAACACTTTGTCGCCAACTGTGTATTCTATTTCTTTTCTCTTCAGGTCGACATAAGATTTCTGTCTATCTGAGGCAACCTTCATATTGGCTTTGATTAGTTTTACTTTCTCCTCAGTTTGTTTCACCAGGTCTGGCCCTACTAGTTTGTCTTCGCCCAATTCAGTCCAGCACACTGGAGTTCTACATTTTCTCCCATACAGTGCTTCATACGGGGCCATTTGGATACTAGCTTGGTAGCTATTGTTGTATGCAAATTCTGCCAGTGGGAGGTATCTATCCCAACTTCCCTCAAACTCAATGACACAACTCCTCAGCATATCCTCAAGGACCTAACATATATTTCACGTTATTATTATCATTTTAGTTCAATATTTGTATTAATTCAATTGGTTCAATTGTTTACCTGGATTACTCTTTCTGATTGCCCATCCGTCTGAGGATGGAAAGTCATCTTTGAAGTGGAGTTGTGTACCCAAGGACTCATGCAACTTCTTCCAAAATCTTGATGTAAACCTTGGGTCTCGATCAGATATGATGGAAAGTGGAATTCCATGTAGTCTAACTATCTCACTGATATGCAATTCTGCTAACTTCTCCAGTGAGTAGTCAGTCCTAACTGGCAGAAAGTGTGCTGACTTCGTCAATTTATCCACTATCACCCATGCTGCATCATGTTTCTTCTGGGTGAGAGGTAGACCACTTACAAAATCCATGGTGACCCGATCCCATTTCCATTTAGGTATGCGTATAGGTTGTAGCAAACCCGATGGAACTTGATGTTCTGCCTTGACTTGTGTAGGGGTGAGGCGTGAGGCGAAATATCATCCATTAGAATTATATAAAATGCACCAGGTAATGCCCAGGAAAGATGGTAGAGTCACAATGGTCTCACTTAAGTACCACCTCCTTAGACAGCATTTCCTAGACATGCACTTCATACAATCCTAATAGAATCAAACCACTGGTAAGTACCGTCTTCCCATAACACTACCACGGTACTAAGGATTTATGCCACAGAGGCATAGATAGACAGGAGTTGCCACCCGGGTAATAACCGGGACATATTCAGTGTTTCTTTCGAGGGTCATGGATGGCAACTTACTCCTTGCAGAGTTTCCACAACCGTCATTACCATAGCCCAATGTCTAGTTTCGGGATAGTGGGTACGTAAGGGGAAGGTGTTAGGCACCCCTTACGCCTGGTCTAACATTGTTAATTCGAGTGCCAGTCCTCTACTAATGTTTCTAGAAGTCTTGTTTATTATTTCTTTATTAAACTTTATCCTAAAAAATGCAATTCTAATCCTACACACGCAAGTAATTCACAAAAAAGGGTTGTTGTTTACACACAATTTTCATGCACAAGTAATTCCTATCTATGGGGTTGCTAATTATTTAAATGATATTTACCAGATGACTAAAATTAATTTATTATTGGGAATTTAATTTACAAACAAATTCAATTTCAAATAACCCTATGTTTCTATTTAACCTAATTAATTAATTTTCACCAAGTTACCCTAAGGATAATTGAACTAAGTTAATTATGTACATGGGTAATTTATTCTAATATCACATAAGTCCCAAACAATCACAACCTAATAAAGATTTCTAACATGCAAATTTATTTTACAATTACCAAGTATTAAATTAAATTTATTTTACATGCCAATATTAGTTTAATTTACAAACAAGATTAATTTTAATTTACAAAGTATTTATTTAAATTAATTACATGCAAAAGTCAGTTAAATTAAAAACAAAGTTAATTTTAATTTACCAAATGAAAGTTCTATTATTACTACAATTTTATGCCAATAGTTATTCGAGAAGTTTAGAGCTACTTACTTGTTGGTAAATGCAGTTGCCATTGGGGCAAGCTACCCTTAAAAAAGGGTCTTCTCTTCTAGTATGGCAATGATATCCCTGGCTTACTCCCGTTTAGCTCCATATAAGCTCTACGCAAATGCCCTCTTTGGTACTTACCTTAGGGCTACTTACCAATTTTGTTTGTAATAAAAAATAAAGAAAATAAATAAAAATAATAAAAGTACGAGGGACAGAAACTAAACATGTGCAAAGTTGTGTATCCCCTCAAATTAAACATGATTACATGATCTATATGAACATATAAAATAAATTGAAGATAAAGAGCATAGAATTAAAATATTGTGTGGCATAGATCTTGAAAAAAAAAACAATAAAAACTGACCTTTCAGAAATCTTGTATGAAAATCTTCTTGAAGAAAAGAAAAAATAAGGAAGAACTCAAAAAGTCTTGAATATCTCTAAATTTCTTATAGCTCTGAATTTTCTCTTCCTCTTTCCTCCCATCCTCCCCTTCTTCTCTTCTCTAGTAGGGTATTTATAGGGTTTTGGGAGAGAGGTGTGATAGGGTTTGGAGTCTTAGGATGATAAAGTTTAGATGACTTGAACAACTACAATTGCAGAATTCGAATAAGACTGGGATATGGGTGAGGTGTTTCAACCAATAGGAAGACAGAAAAGAATGGAAGGCACCAATAGGGAATGAGGAAGAGGTGTGGTAGGATTTGGAGTCTTAGGATGATAAAGTTTGGATGACTTAAACAACTACAATTGCAGAATTCGAATAAGACTGGGATATGGGTGAGGTGTTTCAACCAATAGGAAGACAGGAAAAAATGGAAGGCACCAATAGGGAATGAGGAAGAGGTGTGGTAGGATTTGGAGTCTTAGGGTGATAAAGTTTAGATGACTTAAACAACTGCGATTGCAGAATTCGAATAAGACTGGGATATGGGTGAGTTGTTTCAACCAATAGGAAGACAGGAAAAAATAGAAAGCACCAATAGGAAGTGAGGAAGAAAGTAGGGCCAAGGAGGAGAGAGATATTTTGTTATTTTAATTTTTAGAAAATAATTAAATGGGTCCCATTTAAAATTCCTAACTAGACTTTCTTAGGTCCATGGAGCCCAATTAAACTTAATTAGGTCCATTTAAAAAACTACCCATATTAAATTTAAACAAAATAAAATTTTATTTAAATTTAATTAAATTAATTTTCCCAAAACTTTATTATTATTTTTATTTTTTCAAGATCATACCACGAAATTAATAATTCAGCTCAATGCCTCCAATTACATCTTACAGTCATATAATTTTTCATCATCGGGTTTCCCACGGCCTCAATGCACATACTCATCACAAAATAAGGGTCTACAGTTTGCCCCCCACTTTGGCGAAAGTTGAAATCAATGCGAAAGCATTGCTCAAGTTTCGTCAAAGTGAAACTCGAATTTCTAATAACTATGAAACATTGGCTATGAGGATCAAGTATATCTTGCTCGGTCGACATACTCTATATTATGAGACTAGCTACGGTCTCATAATAGTAATAACTGTGTCATGTGAAAAATGAGTGTATCTTGCTCTGTCGATACACTCTGCGTCATGAGACTAGCTACGGTCTCATAACAGTGATAACTGTGTCATGTGAAAATTGAGTGCATCTTGCTCTGTCGATACACTCTGTGTCATGAGACTAGTTATGGTCTCATGACAATGGCAACTGTGTGATTTGAAATGTTATGGATTCGTATTTAGGACCGCAGTCCTAAACTACCTACGTATCCCCCTCATTATCCTGAGGAAGAATCAGACCAACTCGTAGTTCGACAATTGAAACTGTGGTGATGCATGTTATTCTATGCCTTACACACCCACAGGTGACATGTTGATGCATGTTCTTCTATGCCTTACACAACTATGTCATGCGCCCTAAACAACGTCTAAGGACTTACCTAAAAAATATCTGTCATGAAATGTTGTAGGTTCGTATTTAGGACCGCGGTCCTAAACTACCTACGTATCCCCCTTACTATCCTAAGGAAGAATCAGACCCACTCGTAGTTCGACACTTAAAACTGTAGTGATGCATGTTCTTCTATGCCTTACACACCTACAGGTGACATGTTGATGCGTGTTCTTCTACGCCTTACACAACTATGCCATGTGCCCTAAACAACGTCTAAGGACTTACCAAAAAATATCTAATTCGTGATTTGAAAAAAATTGAGATAACTTGGTCTCAAAATTCTCTCTGATTTTTGTGCTTCCTGTATGCTATTTCCTATCATGAGAATGCAAATTTTATTGGAGATTCTATAAAAAAACATAGTCCTCTGAGGGATCTCTTTTGCAAAAACTTTCTTTTAGCCTCAAAATTTTTAAGAAAAACCATTCACTAAAAAGACTTCCTTAAGGTCACAATACAATTTCTCTCTGATTTTTCTTTTTCTTCTCTCCCTCTATGGTTTCTTCCTTGACTCATTTCTCTTCCATGAACTCCATTCTCTGTGCCCTAACTTTTGCCTGAAATGCCTTTTTGGGTTTTCATCTCAGCGGGCTTGCTCTAACTTTTGCCTAAGCGGCCCTTTCGGGTTTTCCACTTAGCGAGCTCTCTTTTTTCTTTTCTTTTTCTTGTTCTTTTTCTCTTTTTTTTTTTTTTTTGAAATTAGACAATCACCAGGATATTCATATCAAGCACCTATTCTATCATGCTCACAAGATAATAGGTTAAATCAAAACAATGCAGTTCAATTACTTAATCTTTTGATGTATCCCTCAAGACACAAACATTCACAATCATAATTAAATAAAACCTATTCCTGGTTAATGCAATAAAAACTTCTTTATTTATTCAGGTACACCATTACTCCCTCTTACATTTAGTTTTGCCAAATTTCTAACATTCCAAAGTTAGAAATAAGCTTTATAACCTGCCAAATGGCCTTTTCAGGTTTTCCATCCAGATCTTCTTTCATCTCTCCTTTTGCCTAGACTGACTTTTGCAGGTTTTCAATCTAGCATTTTTTTTTTCTTTTCTTTTCTTTTTTTTTCTTTGACCCTTATTTTTGCCTAGACCGTCTTTTGTAAGTTTTCAGCCTAGCGGGCCTATCTCACATAAAGTACCGTTTGAGTTTGTCTAAGTTGACTGGTTCTTGAAATTCATTCCCATCCAGGTCTGATATTCTTACAGTAGCAAGATCTTTTTGACTATGTGTGGACCATCCTAGCTTGGGTTAAGCTTTCCTCTTAAATCAAAAGGGATGGGCCGAGCTTATTTCAAAACCATGTCTCCCTCTTTGATCTTTCTTGGCTTCACCTCCTTATTAAAGGCTCTAACTATCTTCCTCTGATAAGCTTGCATATGATATAAGGCTCACATCCTCTTTTCATCAATCAAAGCTAATTCTTCATATCTCTTCTAAGCCCACTCATTTTTTTAGGATCTTAGCTTCTAGCATCACTTTTAAGGATCTGAGCTCTCGCTTAATGGATAGCATTGCTTTAGTCCCATACACTAAAGAGAATGGAGTTGCCCCCGTGGATGTCCTTGCAGTACTACGATAACCTTAAAAGAACATAAGGAGTTTTTCAGGCCTATCCTTATATGTTTTGAACATTTTTTCCCAACTAGAACCTTTCCATTCATATTGGGACCACACATTCCTGCATGTACTTCTTTCATTATTTGCTCAGCCTATTTTTCTATCACACATAAGAGTTTGTAGAATTGCCCCCCAGCTAAAGTAAGTTGAGCAGCTAATTTATGAATTATTGCTCTATCTCTTTTGTAGGCTTATTGCGAGTATTCTCTCACTTCCAGAGACCTCCTTATGTCTTCATATCATTTTCCTTCTCCCTCTAGGTTCACAGGTGCCATTATTAATTCTTCATAGCATAAAATTTTACTCCTCATTAGGATAACTAGCCAAGTCAACTTTTGATTATTCTTTTCCTATGGGGACATTAGCTTGGCTTGGGAATCAACCATCTAATTTTAAGCTCGAGGCATGTGCTTCTTGGTACTTTGTTAACAAGGCTATAAATTTATCTCTTTCTTCTTGGGTTAAATCTTCAGCTAACTTAATGTCTTTAGGATTATTTGGTGTACCCAAATTAATAGAGATCGATTTTGATGCATTAATAGAAACTGATTCTAAATGATTATGAATGCCATGCATATGCCCATTAGAATAAACATCAAACAAGTAAGTAGAAGGACTGGTCATGTTGTTGATCTTCGCCTTAAAATCAGCATCAAGTACATCAAAAATGGAAACATCTGTATCACTACTATGAGCATTACAAAAGACAAACTCAAACTTAGGAGTGTAACTTTAGGTGCTTAGCTTTCCATGCTGTCCTTAGATCAATGGTCTTGATTTTCTGCTTTAGCACTTTCACATGTAGTAACCTCTAATCATATGTCTAGATAATTGCCCTTCTCTTTCAAGAACTTAGGAGGTTTTGACTCTTTTTCCTCTTTAGTTGGCTCATAGCCCAAACTATACCTTGTGATCTACCCCTTCATTTCAAGAAAAGTCACCAAACCATCTATACTTTCTTCTAGGCCTGTGCTAAGAAAAAACTTCATCCCTTTCTTCATAGTAGCCACCTTTAGATCCATCTAGTTTTTATAGATCCCAACAACTTGAAAATCAAACACTAGTGGAACTGAACCATCTAGTTGTAATGCAACTACCTTCTCATCAAAATTGATCAAAACGTCTAAAGGAACCTCATCATAGCTAGAATTATGACAAATGTCAACAACCATTATAGACTGAGGTTCATTGGGCTTTTGGATGGGTTGGATAGGTTCACTAGGCTTTTGGATGGGTTGGATAAAGTCAATAATTCTGTTAGGGTTATTTGGGGTGATGGAGATCATGTAGAGACCTAGTGTAGGTGGAAATTTTGGCTAGGCATGGGGCTTTTGGGTTGATTTTCTGGGTCAATTATCCTTTTGGCATCAATTAGGTCTTAGATATCATGCTTAAATTAAAAGCATCAGTTGGTGTTATGACTGTGGGCTTAGTAGAACCAGCAACATTGGTTGATATCATAGCTAAGTGGGAGTGGATTTGGTAGTGGTCTGGGTGCTAAGAGCTACAGGAGGTCTTAAACTTTGAGACGCTCCAAAACTTCAGATGAGGGTCGGCTGAATTGGAAAAATCTCCTTGGGGTGTGAGAAACAATTTGAACCTCAATAACTTTAATGCCACTTAATTGGCCTACCTTGGGGCCTCTTTCTAAAGTTGACCATAATTGTCTCTTCTAGCTCAAACATCTTGGCATTCAATATTTCATCAAGTACGGCCATAATTTCTTCAATCCTAAGTTGTGCGGGTGAAATCCTTACTAGTTTCTTCCATTCCCTAACCCAAGTGACCTAATTGGAAGTCTCTTTGGTGTGTTTTGAGGCTATGTTTGCTAAAAAAAAAAAAAGGATTTAAGGGTTAACCTAAGCATACTATGTACATGAATGCAATGCATGAATGAACCATTTTTTTCTTTTTTTTCTTTTTTTTTCTTTTTCTTTTTTTTGCCTTTACTTTTACAAAACCAAAACTGAACCATACCAATAGAACCAAAACTAAACCAAAACCAGACCATATAAACTGAACTAAAATTGGACCAAAGACAAAATTAAAACCAAAGACAAAAAAAATCTCAAGAACTGAATCTTCGCCTCCTTATACCTTCAACTCTCACGTGCAGGGTAAGAAAAAATTCTATCCTAGGCTACGGTACACTGGACACACCAACAGGGGATGGTCCAAGACGATCCTTCCCTCACAAACAAAGGATTTATATCCTTAAAGTTTAACCATAAGTAAGCATCCTCTTGCTTAACATGGGTTTTGAAATGGACTTGGGCCTATACACACATTGGGTTTATGCATAGGCCTAGGTTCATCTCAACTACCACTAGAACTTATGGTTTGAACAGTAAGGATACGAATCCAGCACAACAAAAATCTACGGGGTACCTAGGGTTGAAATCTATGGCTCATGGGATTTATTGGGTAGGAAAAGGGTCACCCATGCGAGAGCTTGTCCATTAAGCACAACGGCCGGAGCTGTGGCTCTTTTATATACCCGAAGGTACGGGCATGGGGTGCTAGCATTCACCAATTCGTCATAGCTCGAGTAGAACCATGGTCTCCTTGGCTAGTACCAACGAGGCTAAAAGGGCAAGGGTGATCCGTGTGATAGTGTAGTGCAATGCAAAAAGTTTAACAAAGGAATAATATTAGACTAATAGAAACATGTTGGAGTAACTATCCATTTAGACCCCAGTGGAGTCGCCAAACTGTAGGGCAAGAGGGGGCGTGAGGCAAAATATCATCCATTAGAATTATATAAAATGCACCAGGTAATGCCCAGGAAAGATGGTGGAGTCACAATGGTCTCACTTAAGTACCACCTCCTTAGACAGCATTTCCTAGACATGCACTTCATACAATCCTAATAGAATCAAACCACTGGTAAGTACCGTCTTCCCATAACACTACCACGGTACTAAGGATTTATGCCACAGAGGCATAGATAGATAGGAGTCGCCACCCGGGTAATAACCGGGACATATTCAGTGTTTCTTCCGAGGGTCATGGATGGCAACTTACTCCTTGCAGAGTTTCCACAACCATCATTACCATAGCCCAATGTCTAGGTTCGGGATAGTGGGTACGCAAGGGGAAGGTGTTAGGCACCCCTTACGCCTGGTCTAACCTCGTTAATTCGAGTGCCAGTCCTCTACTAATGTTTCTAGAAGTCTTGTTTATTATTTCTTTATTAAACTTTATCCTAAAAAATGCAATTCTAATCCTACACACGCAAGTAATTCACAAAAAAGGGTTGTTGTTTACACACAATTTTCATGCACAAGTAATTCCTATCTATGGGGTTGCTAATTATTTAAATGATATTTATCAGATAACTAAAATTAATTTATTATTGGGAATTTAATTTACAAACAAATTCAATTTCAAATAACCCTATGTTTCTATTTAACCTAATTAATTAATTTTCACCAAGTTACCCTAAGGATAATTGAACTAAGTTAATTATGTACATGTGTAATTTATTCTAATATCACATAAGTCCCAAACAATCACAACCTAATAAAGATTTCTAACATGCAAATTTATTTTACAACTACCAAGTATTAAATTAAATTTATTTTACATGCCAATATTAGTTTAATTTATAAACAAGATTAATTTTAATTTACAAAGTATTTATTTAAATTAATTAAATGCAAAAGTCAGTTAAATTAAAAACAAAGTTAATTTTAATTTACCAAATGAAAGTTCTATTATTACTACAATTTCATGCCAATAGTTATTCGAGAAGTTTAGAGCTACTTACTTGTTGGTAAATGCAGTTGCCATTGGGGCAAGCTACCCTTAAAAAAGGGTCTTCTCTTCTAGTATGGCAATGATATCCCTGGCTTACTCCCGTTTAGCTCCATATAAGCTCTACGCAAATGCCCTCTTTGGTACTTACCTTAGGGCTACTTACCAATTTTGTTTGTAATAAAAAATAAAGACAATAAAGAAAAATAATAAAAATACGAGAGACAGAAACTAAACATGTGCAAAGTTGTGTATCCCCTCAAATTAAACATGATTACATGATCTATATGAACATATAAAATAAATTGAAGACAAAGAGCATAGAATTAAAATATTGTGTGGCATAGATCTTGAAAAAAAAAACAATAAAAACTGACTTTTCAGAAATCTTGTATGAAAATCTTCTTGAAGAAAAGAAAAAATAAGGAAGAACTCAAAAAGTCTTGAATATCTCTAAATTTCTTATAGCTCTGAATTTTCTCTTCCTCTTTCCTCCCATCCTCCCCTTCTTCTCTTCTCTAGTAGGGTATTTATAGGGTTTTGGGAGAGAGGTGTGATAGGGTTTGGAGTCTTAGGATGATAAAGTTTAGATGACTTGAACAACTACAATTGCAAAATTCGAATAAGACTGGGATATGGGTGAGGTGTTTCAACCAATAGGAAGACAGAAAAGAATGGAAGGCACCAATAGGGAATGAGGAAGAGGTGTGGTAGGATTTGGAGTCTTAGGATGATAAAGTTTGGATGACTTAAACAACTACAATTGCAGAATTCGAATAAGACTGGGATATGGGTGAGGTGTTTCAACCAATAGGAAGACAGGAAAAAATGGAAGGCACCAATAGGGAATGAGGAAGAGGTGTGGTAGGATTTGGAGTCTTAGGGTGATAAAGTTTAGATGACTTAAACAACTGCGATTGCAGAATTCGAATAAGACTGGGATATGGGTGAGTTGTTTCAACCAATAGGAAGACAGGAAAAAATAGAAAGCACCAATAGGAAGTGAGGAAGAAAGTGGGGCCAAGGAGGAGAGAGATATTTTGTTATTTTAATTTTTAGAAAATAATTAAATGGGTCCCATTTAAAATTCCTAACTAGACTTTCTTAGGCCCATGGAGCCCAATTAAACTTAATTAGATCCATTTAAAAAACTACCCATATTAAATTTAAACAAAATAAAATTTTATTTAAATTTAATTAAATTAATTTTCCCAAAACTTTATTATTATTTTTATTTTTTCAAGATCATACCACGAAATTAATAATTCAGCTCAATGCCTCCAATTACATCTTACAGTCATATAATTTTTCATCATCGGGTTTCCCACGGCCTCAATGCACATACTCATCACAAAATAAGGGTCTATAACTTGCTGACATGTCAAGCATTTAGTCACATAGTCAGCTATGTCCTTCTTCATACCAGGCCACCAATACTGAAGTTTCAGATCATGATACATTTTTGTACTTCCTGGGTGCATAGCATACACACTGGTGTGTGCCTCTTTTAAAATACTGGCCTTCAATTCCCCATCATCTGGTACACACAGTTTTCCTTTGTAGTACAGACACTCATCTGCTTTCACCTCATAGTCAGTTGCTTTTCCCTCTGAGATTTTGCTCATAATAGCCATTAATTTTTCATCTGCCTTTTGCCCATCTAAAATCTGCTGTAGCAGGTTTGGCCTCACTTGCAACTCAGCCAAAATAGCTCCATCTCGAACCAAAGATAGACGGGCATTCAATGATCTCAAAGCTATGATGGCTTTTCTGCTCAAAGCATCAGCAACTACATTTGCCTTCCCAGGATGGTAGTCAATTACACAATCATAGTCCTTCAGGAACTCAATCCATCGTCTCTGTCTAAGGTTGAGCTCCTTCTGGGTTGGCAAGTATTTCAGGCTTTTGTGGTCCGTGTAAATGTAGCACTTTTCACCATACAAGTAATGCCTCCATATCTTCAGTGCGAAGATAATTGCGGCAAGCTCTAGATCATGGGTAGGGTAATTCTGTTCATGTGGCCTTAGTTGCCTGGAAGCATAAGCGATCACCTTCCCCTCTTGCATCAATACACACCCTAACCCATTATGAGAGGCATCACTGTAGACCACAAAGTCCTTTCCTGACACTGGCTGTGTTAACACTGGTGCCTTTGTCAACATAGCCTTCAACTTCTCAAAACTGGTCTGACACTTGTTATTCCAGTCAAATCTAACATTCTTGTGTAACAAATTGGTCATTGGAGCAGCTATTAAGGAAAATCCTTTCACAAATCTTCTGTAATACCCTGCTAGCCCCAAGAAACTTTTGACCTCAGTTGTATTCCTGGGAGGCTTCCATTCCATCACTGCTTCTATTTTCTTGGGATCCACCCTAATCCCATCAGCTGACACTATGTGTCCAAGGAATGCAATCTCATTCAACCAAAAGTCACACTTGGACAACTTAGCATACAACTTCTTTTCTCTCAGGGTTTGCAGAACAATCCTCAAATGTTCATCATGTTCTTCCCTGGTCTTGGAATACACCAAAATATCATCAATAAAGACCACTACAAACCGATCTAGGTATAGATGGAAGATACGGTTCATAAGGTCCATGAATGCTGCTGGTGCATTCGTTAGGCCAAAGGGCATCACCAGAAACTCATAATGCCCATACTGGGTCCTGAATGCAGTCTTTGGCACATCTACATCCTTCACCCTCAACTGATGATACCCTGATCTGAGATCAATCTTAGAAAATACTCGCTTCCCTTCAATCGATCAAACAAATCATCAATTCTAGGCAACGGATATTTGTTCTTCATACCACTTTATTCAACCGCTTGAATCGATGCATAACCTCAAAGTCCCATCCTTCTTTTTCACAAACATCACTGGAGCTCCCCATGGTGACACACTGGGGCGTATGAACCCCTTATCAAGCAACTCTTGCAACTGAGTCTTCAACTCCCTCAATTCAGTGGGTGTCATCCAATAAGGAGCAATGGAAATGGGTGCTGTACCCGGCATTACCTCAATAGCAAACTCGACTTCCCTTTCTGGTGACAAACCAGGCAATTCTTCAGGGAATACATCTGGGAAGTCTTTTACTGTGGGTATGTCACACAGATCTGGCTTAGCCTGCCTAGTATCCACCACATGTGCTAGGTAGGCTTCACAGCCTTTTCTCATCATTCTTCTTGCAACTGTGGCTGAGATGACATTGGACAAGAAATCTGTCCTTTCTCCCACAACTGTGATCTCATTACCCTTAAGAGTTTTCAAAGAAATTCTCTTCAATTTACAATCAACCATTGCCTGATGACGTGACAACCAGTCCATTCCCAAAACCACGTCAAACTCATGGAAAGGCAACTCAATCAGGTCTGCCAAGAATTCATACCCCTGAATCCTTAACGGGCAACCCTTGTACACTTTGTTCACTACCACACTGTGGCCCAATGGATTAGTGACCAGAATGTCTTGGTTACTCTCCCCTACTAGTATCCCCCTTTCTACGGGTAAGTTGATGCAGATGTATGAATGAGTGGATCCTGGATCCACTAATACATACACAGATGTAGTGTAGAGGGAGAACGTACCCCTGATGACATCCGGGGCATCTTGCTCCTCCTGAGCTCTAATGGCATAAGCTCGAGCAGGTGGTCTATTATCAGGCCTCTCTGCTGGCTCAGATGCAGGCCTCTGTGATGGTCCCACTGCCTCAGATTTGCCAGATTTTCTACCCCTTTATGGTGCAGGAGTAAGTCTGTTTGCTTGTGTTGGAGCAGCTGTAGTAGTTCTGCGTGGACAATTCCTCAGCTGATGCTCTGTCGACCCACACCTTAAACAGGCACCAGTCACTCTCCAACACTCCCCCTTATGCCATTTCAGACAATGTGGACATGCAGAAGATGCTAGGGCTGGTCCCCTGAACCCCATCCCTGGAGAGCTGCCCACTGATGGTGCGGACTGACCTCTCCTAGGGGTAAACTGTGGCCTGGGCCCCTGAAACTGACTTTGACCTTGTGATTGATCTGAACTCTGTGCAGGTGGACCCTTGAACTTCTTCCCAAATGCAGGAGATGAACTAGACTGACCTGGGCCCCTCTTCTGCTGTCTCTCTCTTCTGGTCTGCTCACTTATTCTTACTTTTTAAACTTTTATTGCGGTTTCCACTAACTTAGTGAAGTTAGTTATTCCCAAGGCAGTAATCATGATCTTTATGTTGTCATTTAATCCCTCTTCAAATCTCTTACACCTCTCAACTTCATTAGGGACTATCTCCCTTCCGTAGCGGCTCAATCTGACGAATTCCTTTTCATACTCGGCCACTGACAGCTGTCTCTGCCTCAGATTAATGAACTCTCTTCTTCTCTCTTCCAGGTATACACTACCCATATATTTCTTCTTAAATTCGGAGAGGAAGAAGTCCCAAGTTATTACTTTTGGCTGTACTTCACTGGACACCATATCCCACCATTCATATGCATCATCTTGCAACAGAGATACAGCAGCTTCTAGATTTTGCTCTGGAGTGCAGTGGAGTTGTTTTAAAACTCTGCCTGTTCTGTTCAACCAATTTTTGGCTACAACAGAATTATCTTCTCTCTTGCCAAAGAAGTCCACTGCATCAAATTTTCTTAGTCTTTCCAGGTGTGATTTCTGCTGTGGAGGTGGTGGTGGTGGTGGTGGTGGTGCTGGCATTACCCCAGCCATTTGTTTGAAGAATTCGGCCATTTGCTGGAACATGGCCTGTGGAGGCTGAGTAGGCTCTGCTTGAGCTGGCGGAGTAGGTTCTCCCCTACCCCCAGTCTCAGCTGCTACAGGTGGAGCATGACTCTCCACTTCCTCCCCAACTGCCCTCTAAGATGTAGGGTCCATATCCTATTCAAAATAAGAAAGACAAACAGATCTGCATTAGTGTCACCTCGACTCTTACAAATGCAATGCATGGTATGGACTCAATCTAGGCCCAGAAATGCCTAAACCGTGCTCTGATACCACTAAATGTGACACCCCTTACCCGTTTACAGTATATCCGAGTAAGATATGTCACACGGTGTACCGGAACACTCTATTTTATCTCAATCATTTTGATTCTTCCTTAATTTATTTTTATCATAGTTTTGAATATAATTTATGAAATATAATTCATTTAAATCATTTATTGAAATTATAATTTATTTGAGGTTCCGAAAATTTTATAGAAAATCCGGCAGAGTACCGGCTAAAAATGGAGAAAACAGTTCTTCAGAACCTGTGAAAAACACTTCCAATAATCATTTCCAATCATTCCCAACTCCAATAATCATCAGAAACTCAATATTTTTCAACAACATTTCTCAATCATTCATTTCTCATGGTACTCATATGTATAAGAAATAAATAAATACTCAAATTTTCCATTCATAACCACAATTTTCACTATTTACATTAACATCAAAATACATTATATAAGTCTCATTTACACAATAGAAAATAAAAGATAATTACAAAATACCAAAATGAAACCTAGTGTCCTACCAATGCACTGAGGATGGTGAGGTGACACGGACACTATGCAGAGCTGCAGGAGGTCTCACCCAGTCTGTGGTCTACTGGGCTCTCGATCAGTATCTCCAGAACCTACGCATGGCAAAAGCAACGCGCTAAGCAATAATGCTTAGTGGTGCTAATAATACAATAAAAATAAATAAAAGAAAGTAAATATGCAGTGAATGTATTGATGTTTCATTTCAAATAAATTTTCGATGAGTATTTGTAATCTTACTTATTTTGTACTTGTTATATTCATTATTTCATTAAATTTGTCCACTTTTATGTTTGGTTGCCCAAGTAACCTATACTGGACGATTGGACTGGATAAACGGGTAAACTGGCATTGGGTATCAAGTACCTCGGGCCGTCACACCATCGATCACATATGTATCTCCCGGTGTGCAACAGAACAGCTAATAAGCTGTAAATAGCATTAGGCACAAGGCCAAGTCTCAATACAAGGTCAGAATGGCTAAAAGCCATGAAATCACAGAATGGCATAATGCCATGTGCAGTACTGCTAACTGAACCCTATTGGCATGCCAAACTATCCAAACCAATCTTGTTAGGTATACTAGGGCATTTGATACTTTTGAATTTTGTAATTTTTGAATTTCAAGTTTTGGTATTACTATTCACTTCATTAGTCAACAAAAATGTTGACTTTTGCATAGAAAATAGGTACATTAGTTTCAACACTCCCAACATACCACATTGTGCATTCAAAACTTGTTGGCATTAATCACCAATACCATTTCTAAGCTTAAAACTAATGGAGCAGAATTTTCAGTTTTTATACCCTAATTTTACTGTTTCATTAGTTACTGTTGTAGTGGGAATTTGAGAAAATGATAAACATGAAAGTTGTTCCTTATTTTGTCTACTTGAATTTATTTTTTTGAATCACTCCATTTGGAGTTTTGTAGCTCAAGTTGTGGTCCAAAAACCACAACTGGCCGGATTGAAAAATTTCAGAACTGACCATATCTACAGTGCAGTGAATAGTGACTGCAATTGCCTTGTTGGATAGGTTCTGGTCATAATTTGGGGTAGGTTTCTTCATGAAAGTTGTTGTTCTATATCTTAACTTGTTTCTGTAAAACTTTCAGGTCAATTGGGCCATTCTACACTGAGTTATGGCCAAATGAACAATCACTGTTCATTTGGTCATTCTTCAAAATCTGGTTGCAGGACATCCGGATTGGGGAAAGTTTTTGGTCCACTTGCTTTGGTCTTTTGGGCATGGTTTCTTCACCAAAATTGTGCCATTATGTGTCTAGTTTCATGTCCAATTGGCCAAACACCAATTGAACCTACACAGCCCAAGTTATGGCTGTCCAAACAGGCTGGACTCACAGCTACCCTGCTGGTTTCACTAGGCAGCATACCAAATCAGTTTGTCATGCTATAATTCACTCCAAATTATGGTCAACTTACCTCAAATGGTCACTAATTGACCATTAGAATGTTCATTCACCATTACATAAGCAAAGTCTAAGTTTCTCTCCAAAACCCTAATTCCCCATTTCAAATTCACACAAAATACCTTAGTTAAACTCACTAATTCATTATCCATATATATATATACTTTAAACATCATCTCTAGTCCACTCTAAGCCCATCAAAACCATCAATATTATCCCTTCTTTAGGGCTGCCGAATTCCATGGTGTACATACACATAAGTTTTATTTCATTTAATTTATAATTTCATACTCATTTTAAGTCCCTAACATGGAATAAGAGAGATATATGCATAAATAAGTACTAACCTTAGTAGGGGTTTCTCTTATGAATTCTTCACTTTCTTTTGTTTTCTTGGCTGCCAAACACTCTAGCAAGGTTGGGTGACAAATTTTAGTGAAGGGACCTAAGGGTTTTGGAGTAAGAATAGAGAGAAATCCAAGCTAGAAGAAAAAAAAAAAAGAAATGGAGGCTTCCATGGCTATGGTGGTGCGGCTGGTTTTGATGGGAGAAGATGGCTGATAGCTTTTGGTTATTTCCTTCATTTTATCCCCTTTTAAGTGGTGTTTAATAGCTTGTTGAAATTTGATTGGTTGGGAGTAAGTAAATGACATCATGCGATGTCATTATCCCTAATTTCCTTTATTTTTCTTTTCTTTCTTTTCTACTCATTCTCAATTCAATTTTTCAACGATATTTATTCACATTTTAGATCAAAATAATTATTTACTTAACTGGACAAGTCGGCCAAAAATTGCCTCTGAAGGCGAAATGACCAAAATGCCCTCCGTTTGGCTTAACGGGTCAAAATTGTCTGTACCGATTGAAAAATTTTTCTAAATATTTTCTTGGCATTCTAATGCCATAGGAACCTCAATGACCCTTCTCTGGAGTCCCAAAAATTATTTTATAAATTTTTCCCCGGGTCTAGGGCTCCTAGTTGCGAGAACCGCAACTTTCCACTGGGTTACCCATCACTTGGGCACCGGCTCATTTGACTTAGTTGTATTTTATTTCTAAAATTTTTACTAAATTTTTCTTATTAATATTTTAATTAATCATGGTTCCTCACTTTAGTTTAAATATTTTTCCGGATGTTCTAACTGTCCGGACCGACACTGGTCACCGGAACAGTAGAATGTACGGAGTTGCTACAGGGAGGGTGTTACATGGTTAGTGTAAAGAAAACACCTCACTCACTCCCTTACATGTTTACACTCAACAGGGGACACTCCACTCGTGTTTAACTCAATAAGGCTTCTCCCCTCTTATGAACTCACCACTCTGTGCCTTTTACCTCTCTTGGCTATGTCCACAAGTTCTTATCAAACTCAAGTAACTCAAACCAAGACTGTACTCACAAAAATTTAACACACAATAAAATTCTTGCACGTGACGGATCAAAACGAGTAATCAAGAAAGCAATAATGTGACTCAAGAAGTCAAGAAAAGAAAAGCTCAAGTGTGGAGATGTAATGCAATAAGGAATCAAGAAAGAAGACACCAAAATAAAAAAGTAATAAGCTGGAAAAGAGACAACCTAAAGGAGTGATATCAAGCTTAAATATCCAAGTTTACCACCAACTTATCACAACTACCAGCAGTTCACACAATACACTAAGAATTACATCAATTTAGGATCACCAAGCAAACGAGTGTATTTTGATATGAAATTGAGTAGGCAAATGCAACCTAATACTAACTAATTGCTATTAGAATTTCAGGCTTTTCTTGGCAGGTTTACTATGTAAACTGAATTTAATCGGGTTTGCCGCAAAATTTTGGTTCCCCACACAAACGGTTAAATTTTGAGTTGAGATTTAATTTAAGAACAGCTCAAATGTGGCACAAATAACTTGTAAATTTTTAGGAATTTTTGGGCTGATTTGCTATGTGAACTTAATTTGATCGGGTCAGCCGCAAAATTTTGGTTCCCCACACAAACTGACGTGAACCTTCAAGTAATTAGTAACTTGAAAACCCACATTCAAGAATTAAAGGAACAATATAGAAAGCACCAAATCAAGATGTATGAATTTGATTCTTTGAACCAGCACAATCAGATTGCTGTGTAATTCAAAGAAAATATCAGAAATGGGATTCTTGACCTAATTCATATGGAGAATGAATAAACCAAGAATATTATGCACATTAAATCTTGCAAGATAGAAATCTCAGCAAGTTAATGAGCTTCACAAGAACAAAGGCAACAACCAATTTACTCACTAATGGAGCAGAAACAATCTTTCATTAATATTCAAAGTGTGTCCTCCACTCTCTCATTACACTTGTACTTATAGTCTCTTGGCTCTAAAACTAAAGACAAAAAATATCCCTACTTTAATAACAGCTGCAAGGAGCTTTAAGTCCAAACAAAAATTAATCTATCAAAAGACCAAAAACCCCTTACAAAAAGTAAATTTAATACAGCAGAAATAAGGGCATTTAAGTCCAAAAGAGAGGTGGTTATAACAGTAAGGAATATTCTTTCAAAAAAAGGTGCCAGCAGATGCATGTACATGGGTTGGATCTGGTACATGCATGTTCACAGTATATTCCATGTAACCTAATGCTCCACATGACACCTGGTCACTTCCAAGCTTAATTTTCACCAAATTTAATCCTTTATAATTTTCTTCATGCCATTCCAGCTTATAATCCTTGCTCCTTAAGATTTCACAAATTAAATTCTGAAGTGATTTAGCTCTAGCTCTAGTAATTGGACCTTGGATGAAATCCTTTGGCGTAGATGTAGCTTGATTCTCATCATTCCCCTCCACTTCAAAAGGATTCGTCGTCGAATCTGTTCCTTCAAGATAAGGCATCAGCAACCACATTTTCTTTCCCATGTTTGTATTGAATCACATATGGGAAGGTCTCAAGGAACTCAACCCATTTTGCATGACGCCTACTCAACTTATTTTGCCCTTTGATATGCTTCAATGACTCATAATCTGTGTGGATGACAAATTGCTTTGGCCAAAGGTAATGTTGCCACGTTTCCAAGGCACGTACCAATGCATACAACTCTTTGTCATATGTAGAATAGTTCAAAGCTGCTCCATTAAGCTTGTCAATAAAGTATGCTATTGGTCTCTTATCCTGCATTAAAACGGCTCCAATACCTATACCTGATGCATCACACTCAATCTCAAAAGTCTTAGAAAAATCAGGTAAAGCCAATACAAGAGCGGAACATAACATGTCTTTAATTTTGTGAAAAGCATCATCTTGTTTCTGTTCCCAAACAAAATTAACATTCTTTTTAAAAAGATCATTCAATGGTGCTGCAATGGTACTGAAATTCTTAATAAATCTTCTATAGAAACTAGCTAGTCCATGGAAACTACGTACTTCAGATGCAGACTTTGGAATGGGCCAGTCTTTAATAGCTCTAATTTTTTCATCATCAACTTCAACACCATTAGCACTAATGACAAATCCTAAAAAGACAACCTTTTCCATGCAAAATGAACATTTCTTCAAGTTAGCATATAATTTTTCCTTTCTTAACACATCGAATACAGTTCTTAAATGATGCATATGTTCATTCATGTCTCTACTGTAAACCAATATATCATCAAAATAAACAACAATAAATTTTCCAATAAAAGCATGTAACACATGATTCATCAATCTCATAAAAGTGCTAGGAGCATTAGTTAGCCCAAAAGGCATCACTAACCACTCATATAGTCCATGCTTTATTTTAAATGCAGTCTTCCATTCATCACCTACTTTCATGCGAATTTGATGATATCCGCTTTTCAAGTCAATTTTGGTAAAAACACAAGCACCACAAAGTTCATCCAACATATCATCCAATCTAAGTATAGGGTGGTGATACTTTACAGTGATTTTGTTGACCGCCCTACAATCCACACACATGCGCCATGTGCCATCTTTCTTTGGTACCAAAAGGACAGGTACAGCACAAGGGCTCATACTTTCTCTCATGTAACACTTAGCTAGCAATTCCTCAACTTGCCTTTGTAATTCTTTGGTTTCTTCAGGATTAGTTCTATAGGCTGGACGGTTGGGAATAACTGCTCCAAGTACAAAATCAATCTGGTGCTCAATCCCTTGAATAAGTGGTAATCCAGCTGGCATCTCCTCAGGTAGCACATCCTCATATTCTTATAAAAGGGAGACAACAACACTAGGCAAATTGGGGTCAATGTCAGACGTGGATAAACAAGAGTCCTTAAACACAATTAATAACATTTGCTTGTTAGCAAACATGGCATTCCTCACATCTCTTCCTTTAGCATACAAGCTTAATTTTCTCTCCCCTCTTTCCACACAGCTCTCCTTTTGCACTGAAGTTTCACCTTTTTCAAGCACTCTTGGAATGTTTTCTTTACTCTCTTTTCTTTCCTCACAACCACCCTTGTCTTGCTCACTCACAACATTTTCACTCAATTTCTTTTCACTCCTTTTCTTCTCTGCTCTCTTTTTGGCCACTCTTAATTTTACCTCACCCATTGCTTGCTTAAGCTTTGTTTGGTCTTCATAAATATGTTTTGGGACAAAAATGATTTTCCTTCCATTCATTTCAAAAGAATACCTATTTTTATACCCATCATGGATCACCTTTCTATCAAATTGCCATGGTCGGCCAAGTAATAAATGGCCAGCTTGCATTGGAACCACGTCACACATAACCTCATCTTGATACTTTCCTATTGCAAAGGAAATCAGCACTCGTTTTGTTACTTTCACCTTATCGCATTCATTCAACCACTGCAATTTATAGGGTCTAGGGTGTTTCAAAGTCCTCAACCCTAATCTCTGCACCAAAATAGTACTAGCAACATTGGCACAACTTCCCCTATCAATGATGACACTACAAGCTTTGTCTTGGATAAGACACCTTGTATGGAAAATTATTTCTCTTTGCAATTCATCACCAACATCCTCCTTTACTTGAGTATTTAATGCTCTCATAATCACTAGAGCACTTCCTTCAGCAGCATATTCTACCTCTGCATCCTCCTCTCCTGAAGATGTGGAATCACTCACAATTTCCTCCTCCGTTTCTATCTCACCATTTTCTCTCATGACCATGACTCTCTTGTTAGGGCATTGAGAAGCTATGTGTCCATTGCCCAAACACCTAAAACACTTCACATCTCTATTTCGGGTAGCAGTTGCAGCCTCCTTTCCTTTACTTTCTACAAATTTCTTCTCCACCTTCTTTTCCTTTTCCTCATTTTTCTTATAGTTGCTAATAGCCTTTTCCCTATCCTCCTTCTTCCAGTTAGACTTCCAAGATGAAAAAGTACCTGCATTTCCTCCAAATTTTGACTTGCTTTTAAGTTCCCTTTCTACCTTCATAGCCATGTGGACCATATCCTCCAACTCAACATAGTGATGTAACTCAACAATATGAGCAATCTCCTTGTTTAGCCCATTCAAGAATCTGGCCATGGTGGCTTCTCTATCCTCCTCTACATTTGCTCTAATCATAGCAATTTCCATTTCTTTACGATAATCTTCAACACTTTTAGAACCTTGGGTCAATCTTTGTAACCTCTGATGTAGCTCTCTATAGTAATGACTAGGAACAAATCTCCTTCTCATTATAGTTTCATCTCACCCTAGGTTGCAATTGATTACTCATAATTTCTCCTTCTACTAATCAACACTTGATCCCACCATACCAAAGCATAATCAGTAAATTCTACTGCTGCTAACTTTACTTTCTTCTCCTCTGAATAGTGATGACAATCAAAGATAGCTTCTACCTTCCTTTCCCAATCTAGATACACATCCGGATCGTATTTCCCTTGGAAAGAAGGGATGCTCATTTTAATACTTTTGATATTATCATCTACCCTATTCCTATCTCTTTCCTCTCTTCTTATCCTCGTATCCCCATTCCTCCTATCTTCAGCTTTTCTCTCATATCTACCCCTCCTAAGCCTTTCAACCTCAAAATCATAGTTATCAACCTCATCTTCATCAGATTCAACTACTAGAGGTACAAGATCCCTCCTATTTGGCCTTCTCTCATTTTGCCTATCTCTTTGCTCTAATCTTTCCAACCTATCTATGATTCCATTGCACACAACATTCATTCTTTCAAATTGTTGTCTGACAGCCTGCATGTAGAATGGATTTTCACCTTCCCCCTCACTACCATCACCCCTTCTAGACATGTTTTCAGACCTGCAAGAAAATGGTTAGTGTAAAGAAAATACCTCACTCACTCCCTTACGTGTTTACACTCAACAGGGGACACTCCACTCATGTTTAACTCAACAAGGCTTTTCCCCTCTTATGAACTCACCGCTCTGTGCCTTTTACCTCTCTTGGCTATGTCCACAAGTTCTTATCAAACTCAAGTAACTCAAACCAAGACTGTACTCACAAAAAATTTAACACACAATAAAATTCTTGAACGTGACAGATCAAAACTAGTAATCAAGAAAGCAATAATGTGACTCAAGAAGTCAAGAAAAGAAAAGCTCAAGCATGGAAATGTAATGCAATAAGGAATCAAGAAAGAAGACACCAAAATAAAAGAGTAGTAAGCTGGAAAAGAGACAACCTAAAGAAGTGATATCAAGCTTAAATATCCAGGTTTGCCACCAACTTATCACAATTACCAGCAGTTCACACAATACACCAAGAATTGCATAAATTTAGGACCACAAAGCAAACGAGTGTATTTTGATATGAAATTGAGAAGGCAAATGCAATCCAATACTGACTAATTGCTACTAGAATTTCAGGCTTTTCTTGACAGGTTAACTATGTAAACCAGATTTAATCGTGTCTGTCGCAAAATTTTGGTTCCCCATACAAACGATTAAATTTTAAGCTGAGATTTAATTTGAGAATAGCTCAAATGTGGCACAAACAACTTGTAAATTTTCAGGAATTTTTGGGCTGATTTGTAATGTGAACTTAATTTGATCGGGTCTGCCGCAAAATTTTGGTTCCCCACACAAAAGGTAGAATTTTAAGTTGAAATTTAATTGAGAACCACTGAAATGGGGTATAAACAACCGGTAAATTTTCAAAAATTTCTTAAGTATATTTGCTATGTGAACTTAATTTGACCGATTCTGCCGCAACATTTTGGTTCCCCACACAAACGGTTGAATTTTAAGCTGAAATTTAATTTGGAAACTATTGAAGTGGGGTATAAACACCCTATAAATTTTCAGGAATTTCTAGGTCAATTTGCTATGTGAACATAATTTGATCAGGTCTGCCGCAAAATTTTGGTTCAGCAGGCAAACAATATCAAACAACCCCCAAAATTTATACCCAACATCTTAAACACACCCAAATAATGCTGGTACAGTTTCAGGCCTAATAGGTAAGTCGAACTCAATGACCCAAACAATCTCTCATGCTTGATATCAAAATGAAGGAAGCAAGATGGATAGCTAGAATAATGGCTTTGGCTGGATTAACCCAAAACTCTAAGACAAACTCAACAAAACAATTTTTTAAACAAACAGGTCATACTAAACCCCAAGAGCCAATTTCGGTCAAGCATACAATGAACAAAAATGTGAATAACAGAAACACAATAAGAAGCAAAACAAGGTTTAGCAAGAAAGAACCAGATGCAAGATGAAGACGAAGAAACAAATATGGAACTAGAGCCAAACAGCAAATATGAAAAAGGTAACAAACACAAAGAATAAGAAGCAAATAGAGAATCTACCTTGTTTGGACGTCCCTTTGCTCTGATACCAAAATTGATGTGAACCTTCAAGTAATTGGTAACTTGAAAACCCACATTCAAGAATTAAAGGAACAATATGGAAAGCACCAAATCAAGATGTATGAATTTGATTCTTTGAACCAGCACAATCAGATTGCTGTGTAATTCAAAGAAAATATCAAAAATGGGATTCTTGACCTAATTCATATGGAGAATGAATAAACTAAGAATATTATGCACATTAAACCTTGCAAGATAGAAATCTCAGCAAGTTAATGAGCTTCACAAGAACAAAGGTAATAGCCAATTTACTCACTAATGGAGCAGAAACAATCTTTCATTAATATTCAAAGTGTGTCCTTCACTTTCTCATTACACTTGTATTTATAGTCTCTTGGCTCTAAAACTAAAGACAAAAAATATCCCTACTTTAATAACAGCTGCAAGGAGCTTTAAGTCCAAATAAAAATTAATCTATCAAAAGACTAAAAACCCCTTACAAAAAGTAAATTTAATACAGCAGCAAATAAGGGCATTTCAGTCCAAAAGAGAGGTGGTTATAACAGCAAAGAATATTCTTTCAAAAAAATGTGCCAGCAGATGCATGTACATGGGTTGGATTTGGTACATGCATGTCCACAGTATATTCCATGTAACCTAATGCTCCACATGACACCTGGTCACTTCCAAGCTTAATTTTCACCAAATTTAATCCTTTATAATTTTCTTCATGCCATTCCAGCTTATAATCCTTGCTCCTTAAGATTTCACAAATTAAATTCTGAAGTGATTTAGCTCTAGCTCTAGTAATTGGACCTTGGATGAAATCCTTTGGCATGGATGTAGCTTGATTCTCATCATAATGATATGAACCTGCCTAACTCTACCTCAAAAGCTAGCTCACAAGGGGAGGTTCGCAAACCCATATATATAACACTCAAGACCTCCCTGCAGAACCGATGTGGGACGCATCATTCCCGACCCCTTTAGACTGAACGTCCTCGTGAAGCAACCAGGGTCATGACTCGTTCACCCTGACTTCTCCGGAAGAACGTTAGGGAACCTTTGTACATGGCCCACCGACCCATACAGAGTGAGGCTCTGATACCAAATGATATGAACATGCCTAACTCCACCTCAAAAGCTAGCTCACAAGGGGAGGTTTGCAAACCCATATATATACCACCCAAGACCTCCCTGCAGAACTGATGTGGGATGCATCACGGTTGAATTTTAAGCTGAAATTTAATTTTGGAGCAGCCAATTTACTCACTAATGGAGCAGAAACAATCTTTCATTAATATTCAAAGTGTGTCCTCCACTCTCTCATTACACTTGTCTTTATAGTCTCTTAGCTCCAAAACTAAAGACAAAAAATATCCCTATTTTAATAACAGCTGCAAGGAGCTTTAAGTCCAAACAAAAATTAATCTATCAAAAGACTAAAAACCCCTTACAAAAAGTAAATTTAATACAGTAGCAAATAAGGGCATTTAAGTCCAAAAGAGAGGTGGTTATAACAGCAAGGAATATTCTTTCAAAAAAAGGTGCCAGCAGATGAATGTACATGGGTTGGATCTGGTACATGCATGTCCACAGTATATTCCATGTAACCTAATGCTCCACATGATACCTGGTCACTTCCAAGCTTAATTTTCACCAAATTTAATCCTTTATGATTTTCTTCATGCCATTCCAGCTTATAATCCTTGCTCCTTAAGATTTCACAAATTAAATTCTGAAGTGATTTAGCTTTAGCTCTAGTAATTGGACCTTGGATGAAATCCTTTGGCGTGGATGTAGCTTGATTCTCATCATAATGATATGAACCTGCCTAACTCCACCTCAAAAGCTAGCTCACAAGGGGAGGTTTGCAAACCCATATATATAACACTCAAGACCTCCCTGTAGAACCGATGTGGGACGCATCATTCCCGACCCCGTTAGACTGAACGTCCTCGTGAAGCAACCGGAGTCATGACTCGTTCACCCTGACTTGTCTGGAAGAACGTCAGGGAACCTTTGTACATGGCCTATCGACCCATACAGAGTGAGGCTCTGATACCAAATGATATGAACCTGCCTAACTCCACCTCAAAAGCTAGCTCACAAGGGGAGGTTTGCAAACCCATATATATACCACCCAAGACCTCCCTGCAGAACCGATGTGGGATCATCACGGTTGAATTTTAAGCTGAAATTTAATTTTGGAGCAGCCAATTTACTCACTAATGGAGCAGAAACAATCTTTCATTAATATTCAAAGTGTGTCCTCCACTCTCTCATTACACTTGTCTTTATAGTCTCTTAGCTCCAAAACTAAAGACAAAAAATATCCCTACTTTAATAACAGCTGCAAGGAGCTTTAAGTCCAAACAAAAATTAATCTATCAAAAGACTAAAAACCCCTTACAAAAAGTAAATTTAATACAACAGCAAATAAGGGCATTTAAGTCCAAAAGAGAGGTGGTTATAACAACAAGGAATATTCTTTCAAAAAAAGGTGCCAGCAGATGAATGTACATGGGTTGGATCTGGTACATGCATGTCCACAGTATATTCCATGTAACCTAATGCTCCACATGATACCTGGTCACTTCCAAGCTTAATTTTCACCAAATTTAATCCTTTATGATTTTCTTCATGCCATTCCAGCTTATAATCCTTGCTCCTTAAGATTTCACAAATTAAATTCTGAAGTGATTTAGCTCTAGCTCTAGTAATTGGACCTTGGATGAAATCCTTTGGCGTGGATGTAGCTTGATTCTCATCATAATGATATGAACCTGCCTAACTCTACCTCAAAAGCTAGCTCACAAGGGGAGGTTTGCAAACCCATATATATAACACTCAAGACCTCCCTACAGAACCAATGTGGGACGCATCATTCCCGACCCCTTTAGACTGAACGTCCTCGTGAAGCAACCGGGGTCATGACTCGTTCACCCCGACTTCTCTGGAAGAATGTCAGGGAACCTTTGTACATGGCCCACCGACCTATACAGAGTGAGGTTCTGATACCAAATGATATGAACCTGCCTAACTCCACCTCAAAAGCTAGCTCACAAGGGGAGGTTTGCAAACCCATATAAATACCACCCAAGACCTCCCTGCAGAACCGATGTGGGATGCATCACGGTTGAATTTTAAGCTGAAATTTTATTTTGGAACTACTGAAATGGGGTATAAACAACCTGTAAATTTTCAGGAATTTATGGGTATATTTGCTATGTGAACTTAATTTGATCAAGTCAGCCAAAAATTTTGGTTCCACACAAACGGTTGAATTTTAAGCTAAAATTTTATTTGAGAACTACTGAAATAGGGTAGAAACACCCTGTAAATTTTCAGGAATTTCTAGGTCTATTTGCTATGTGAACTTAATTTGATCAAGTCTGCCGTAAAATTTTGGTTCAGCAGGCAAACAATATCAAACAACCCCCAAAATTTACACCCAACGTCTTAAACACACCCAAATAATGCTGGTACAGTTTTAGGCCAAATAGGTAAGTCAATCTCAATGACCCAAATAAGCTCTCATGCTTGATATCAAAATGAAGGAAGCAAAATAGATAGCTAGAATAATGGCTTTGGCTTGATTAACCCAAAACCCTAAGACAAACTCAACAAAACAAATTTTTAAACAAATAGATCATACTAAACCCCAAGAGCCAATTTCGATCAAGGATGCAATGAACAAAAATGTGAATAACAGAAACACAATAAGAAGCAAAACAAGGTTTAGCAAGAAAGAACAAGGTGCAAAATGAAGAAGAAGAAGCAAATATGAAAAAAGTAACAAACACAAAGTAAGCACAAAGAACAAGAAGCAAACAGAGAATCTACCTTGTTTGGATGTCCCTTTGCTCTGATACCAAAACTGATGTGAACCCTCAAGTAATTGGTAACTTAAAAACCCACATTCAAGAATTAAAAGAACAATATGGAAAGCACTAAATCAAGATATATGAATTTGATTCTTTAAACCAGCACAATCAAATTGCTGTGTAATTCAAAGAAAATATCAGAAATGGAATTCTTGACCTAATTCATATGGAGAATGAATAAACTAAGAATATTATGCACATTAAACCTTGCAAGATAGAAATCTCAGCAAGTTAATGAGCTTCACAAGAACAAAGGCAACAGTCAATTTACTCACTAATGGAGCACAAACAATCTTTCATTAATATTCAAAGTGTGTCCTCCACTGTCTCATTACACTTGTATTTATAGTCTCTTGGCTCCACTTGTATTTATAGTTTCTTGGCTCCAAAGCTAAAGACAAAAATATCCCTACTTTAGTAACAGCTGCAAGGAGCTTTAAGTCCAAACAAAAATTAATCTATCAAAAGACTAAAAACTCCTAACAAAAAGCAAATTTAATACAACAGCAAATAAGGGCATTTTAGTCCAAAAGAGAGGTGGTTATAACAGCAAGGAATATTCTTTCAAAAAAGGTACCAGCAGATGCATGTACATGGGTTGGATCTGGTGCATGCATGTCCACTTATTCCATGTAACCTAATGCTCCACATGACACCTGGTCACTTCCAAGCTTAATTTTCACCAAATTTAATCATTTATAATTTTCTTCATGCCATTCCAGCTTATAATCATTGCTCCTTAAGATTTCACAAAATAAATTCTGAAGTGATTTAGCTCTAGCTCTAGTAATTGGACCTTGGATGAAATCTTTTGGTGTGGATGTAGCTTGATTCTCATCAATGAGGCCCTAGCTTCTCTGACTGTCGAAGGCCCGACTGTTCCAGTTTTACTAGTACAAATTATCGCACAAATGGCCCAGCAAATGACCACTTTCTTTCAATAAATGGCTGATACTCTGTCAGCTGAAGCTCAAGTATAAACTCAACCCCCATAAGGGCAACGTGAAATAGAGAAGAGGGAGCAACCTATGGGTCAAAACTCGAGCAGTAATTTGGGAAAGAGAAAAGAATTTAAGGAGCCCCGAGCTCAGGGATATGACAGAGGCGGATCTTCAAGGCAGAAGCAATCTAGAACCAGTCGGCAAAGAATCAGAAGTTCCTACCCTATACGTGTCTGTGAGGTATGTGGCAAATTACATGGGGATATTTGACGTAAAGCCACTGGAGCCTACTACAATTATGGTGGACATGGACATTTCACTAGAGATTGTACTAGAGCACCTCGATCTGCTCTCCGAAGTTCACAGACAGTCGGTCAAAGTCTAAATAGAAATAGAGTTGGTACTCCTCACAACCATAAAACAGTGAATCAACTCGAATATAGTAGCGCACTAGTCAGAGCGTCCACTATACACCAAGGATAAAGAGCAGAAGCTTCGAATGTAGCTGCTGGTAAGTTCTTAATTTTTGAAAGAAACAATTAGTTATTATTTGATCCCAGCACTATTTAGTTGTATATTAGTGTTATAACTGTATGTTCTGTTGCTATTCCTTTACATGGGAATAAATTTTGATGCATTAGTGATTAGTCCTTTAAGATAAGGATTGTGATAATGAGTGAAATCAGTTTTGGAAGAGTTTGTCAGCGAAAAGTATTTTCTAACACACCATAAATTATAAAGCTAATTGGTGAGCCTACTTAATGTAAGGCAAGAGGACCTAAAAGTAAGTTGCAGTAATAGAATTGCCCTAAATGAGGGCAAAGATGTTACTGTTAGTAATTGTCAATGAATATTGTAATCAGAATAGGTGTAGGATATTAGTGGATTCGAGAAGGATAAGATGTTAGAAAACCTAGTCCACGAGGGTATAACGTAGTGACTTTGTAATGTTCTCGATGTTTGTATTTTAAGCTGCAGATTACAGTACCGACATGGGATTATTGTGTAGAGCTATGTGCTTCCTCATGGTACACCAAGATAAGAATGTTTGTAAGTAGTCTTTGATTTGGTACAGAAGAGTACTATTATGGGAAATAAATGTGAAAATTTTAGTTAGAAATTGAAAACTTTAAAACTAACATATCGAAAGGTCACTATTAGTCAATGACTCGGTTACACTAATGTGAGCTACCGATATGATAGGAATTACTATAAAATTAGAGATTTTAGTATGACTATAAATTAAAAAGAATACCTTGAGGACGAAGACATCTAGACCTCGATATGGAGTCTTATAGTTATTTTGATATTTTTGTCAGAAAGAAATGATTTAGGCATTTGAGACATTTGTGTGAGATAAATGTAGAATACCTAGACAAGGGCAAGTTAACAGGATTGGAGTAAGTAAAGGAGATGGAAGGACTAGTAAGGATTCTAGCATGAGAAATCAAGGAACTAATGAATAAGAGAATTTCATGAGTGGAAACACAAAAGGCAAAGGACACAATGATGGGAGAGTAAGTAAAATTATGAGATAACGATATCAGTTATATGAATCTAATAAATTTCAAGGACGAAATTTTCAATTAGAGGCGAAGAATTGTAACGCCCTCACTTTACGTAGTCCGTACATTCGACTACTCCAGTGACCTAATGTCGGTCCGGACAAGTCAAAATGTTTGGAACTACACTTCAGTGATAACAAACAGGCATAAAATGATGAAATAAATAAAAAGAAAATATAAGAAAAATTAAGGAAAAATAAAAGAGACGAAATGAAAGTAAGTTAAACAAGCTGAAATCGTAGCGATGGGTGACCGCACCGGGAAGTTACGGCACAAGCAACAACTGACCCCGGGACTGCGGGGAACTGTCGGAATTAAGTTTCGAGACATAATTAAAGACTTATTAAAGTATAATTGACATTAGAAATGTCAAAGAAAATTAAAGAATTAGTACAAAGAAAAATGAAAAATTCAAGAAATCGACAAAAATCAGTGTTACCGAAAAATCTAAAATACAACCCGAAAAGGGGCATTTTGGTCATTTGACACTTAGAGTGGACTTTTGACCTAAATGTCCATGAGAAATAAGTGGTATTAAATTTTGAAAATACCATGAAAATAAGAAATTGGATATATAATATAAATAGTGAAAGATTGAGGGCATAATTGCAATTTTAGGAATCTTGGATTAATTAATCTTTTAGTTATCATTAGTGCTCCACTAAGTATTATTTAATGGACCTATATAAACCCCAAAGTGGACAGATTTCTCCACTTTCACCTTCTTCTTCCTCACATTTTCATTTGGCCGAATTCCATTTCCCATTCAAATTCATCCATGGCCGTCCATGGCCAAGCTCTCTCTCTCCATGATCCAAGCCAATTTTCTTCCATAATCCTTCACTAAAGTTGGTCCATACAACTTGGAGAAGAGATAGAGAGCAAGAAAAAAAGGTTTTGGTGAAGTTTTGGACAAGCTTCAAAAGAGGTAAGTGCTTATTTTCCTTACTTGCTTCATCAAACTTGTAATTGAGGTTATGGTGAGTAAGAATATGAAAGAATTTGAAGAAATTGTTGAGTGTTGACAAGTCTCCAATTTGGCAGCCCTCATGTCCATGGGATTATGAATTATTTCTTCATGTAAATGGTGATTTGAGGTGTTAATTAAAGTGCTTAAATGTATAAGAGCTTAATTACCATGTGTATGTGTGAATTGTGCATTGAAAGTGAGGTTAGGAAGTCAATATGGGAGATTGAAGTATATGTGTAATTGGGCAGCCTTGATGTGCTTAGGAAGGCCTTAAATTTATGTGTGTTTAATGTTGATTTAATAACAATGAGATGTATGTTATTGATCTTGGTTAGTTGGATTAGGTTTGAGCAATTGAATTGTTGTTAGACATGGATTTGATCAATTGAGTGTGATGGAGAATTACTTGAGGTGAATTTGTAATTGGACATTGATTAAATTGCTGGTTATTTGATCACATAAATTGTGGCTGGATATTAGTTGTATTAGATTGATATTGGATAATTGACCTAAGTATAAAGTGCATAATGTCCATTAGAGTTGCAAAAATTTGCAATGCAAAGTGTGTTAGTAAAAGCAGTGTGTATTTTAGGCTCTAAAGGGAAATGTGTGACTCCAATTGGTATGAGACTAATTCAAAGTGAAACTAGACATAAAATTGGCCAACTTTCATGGAGAAGTGTTGCCCAAATTCTGCCTAGAAGTGACCTAAAAGAATGACCAAATCCGGATTAGCATAACATAAGAACTTAGAATTTGACCATATGAACAGTAATCAATTTTTTTGCCATAACTCACTCAAAATTGGTCCAAATGACCTGAAATTTATACCGCTGGAAAGCTTAGACATAGGGCTACAACTTCGGTGAAGACTACCAAGCCCAGAAATGCCAATTACCAAGTCAAAATGATAGCCAAATTTGGTTTACAAAAACTGGCTGAATTGACTTTGACCTAAAAATGACCTAAACTTTGCAATATAAGTGCAACTTGACCAGCAATAGTAAAATGACCATAATTTGGTCCATAGAACTCCAAATGACATGAAATCAGTCCCAAAATTTCAGTAAGACATAGATCTACAATATTAGTAATTTGACCAAAACCCAGAAATTAAGGGAACTACGTCAATTAACTTGATTAAGTTGGCACACTAAATCTGGAATTGGCACATTTGACCATAAAATCCAGAAAATTCAAATAAGCATATCTCTCACAAGAAGTGTCCAATTTTAATGAGCCATACCAATTTGGAAAGCTAAGAGAGAGATCTAAAACTTTGTTTTAGATAACTTCCTCAAATTATAAATGTATAAGGTCAGAATTTAAGGTCAAAGCCATTGACCTAATTAAGGACCATGCCAATATTGGACCTTTGAGTCCAAGTTAACAATTTATCTATAAAGAATTCTATAAGAGTTGAAAAATGGTAAGAAAAATTTCTGGTTGTCCCTAAGACATAGAGTAACAATACTTATGAAGAATGCTAGACCTCAATGTGATTACAAATAGTCCAAATAAATTAGTAAAATCAGAACCAAAAATGCCTAAAAAGGAAACTAAAATTTAGATTTGACCTAGTTATGGTTAAATGACCATAACTTAAGTTATACAACTCCAAATGGAGTGATTCAAAAAGGAAATTAAAGAAGACACAATGAGAAACAATTTAATGAAGAGAAATCTGTTAAATTTACACTATAGCTTGGTCCAATAGACAGTAAACATTGGATATGAAATCTGAATAATTGTAATAAAAATGCAATAAGCTTTGAAATGAAATTGGCAACATATATCAACATGTGAGGAATGAAAAATGGAACATATTAGTGACATTAAAACTAATTCACCTAGTGTGCATTAAAGATCAATATTATAAGTTGACTAATGAAAGGAATAGTATTAATAAAATTTAATTATTGAACCTTATTATTAGAAACAATTTAAATGAGTATTAAAACACTTTAAATTGTGTGTTTTAGTTAGAAAAGACACTGGGAAAGGAAAAGACCCACTAAGTCAAGGCCAAGAGGTGACTCATCAGAGGTTTGTGCACAACTAGTTTTTAAATGATTTTGTTCTGAATATTTTATATGATTAAATGATGTTATTTTCTTTATGTGTTATGTTTATCAAGTATTGGATTTAATTCAATGATTATTGAAATGGTTATAGTATGTATGAATTTAGCTTTGTGAAATGGTATTTCAACAAGTATTAAGCATTATTGTGGATTGAATAAATTATGTTTTGGAAAATTGTGATAGAATATGTTTTGAATTATGATGGGCAATTTGCATGGAAAAATACAAATTTATGTTTTGAATTGTGATGAGCATAAAAATGATTGGATATTGGAATTGACTTTGAATCAAATTATGTTGTGATTTATGCTCACAAAAAGGACAAAGAGATTGATGATATTGTTTTATATCTCACTATAGATGCTTGACTAGGTTATTACCCGTCTCTCTCATTTGTTGAGGAGACAATGGAGTTAGCTTTGTTTTGATTACCATGGTACGTGCACAGGCTTAGATTCTCCTCTTATTAGAGGTTAGATCTAAGTTTTTTTTTGTTATGGCCCTTTCGGAAGTTTCATTATTGTGATGTGTACTGTGCACGACGATTCGACCTCCCCGACCATAGGGAGTTAGAATCCGATTCGACCTCCCCGACCATAGGAAGTTAGAATCACCCTGAAGATGGCCCTTGCGGATTAGTCTTGCATAGTTAGTGAGATAAAGAATGGTTTTTGAATAGTAAAGAATTTCAATTTCAAATGGGATTTATGCATAATTGATTTTATTGAAATTAATCTTTATTTCCATAATTGTTGGAATTGCTTTAAATGTCCAGTTGTGATTTGATAAATTGAATTTCTTGATCAAAGTCATTTTAACAAATAATTTATATTATTGACAACAAATATTTTGATTTTTGAAATTTGATGAATATCCAGATTTTTAAATTATTTGCTCTAATTTTGCTAAGATATATTGTACTATGTTTTAAGTTATAGTTGTGCACCATTGAGTTCATCACTCAGCGATAGCTTTGTATGCTGTCGCAGGTGAAAGTAAGGATAGAACAACTGAGTGAGAATTCTTGTAGCTGCACCTTGAAGACACATTCAAATCAGCTCCAACTATATCATAGGCATACCCATGTACATAGGTTTGATGTATGCATGTAATAATATGTATGTAAATTATTTGAGCAGTTGTATAAAAACTCTTATAAAATAATTTGGTATGTAATTAAATGAAAATTATTGTAATGTAAATTTGAGATTTCATTTATCTGTATAATTTTGTAATATTAATTTTTGAGTCTTGTAATCAATGAAATGTTTCTTTTATAATGAGGTTGGTTTGAAAATGAATTGATTTGATTATTGAGATTTCAATTGTGAGATAAAATGAAGTTTATTGGAGTTGTATTTGAGAAATCTTATTGGGAGTGTTTTCCTTTCAGGTTTGAAGAACCGTTTTCTCAAAATACAGCCGGCACTCTACCGAAATTTTGAAAAATTTTTATAATACCAGATTTTAATCAATGATTTAAATTTCACGAAAATTGATTTAAAATCCCTTGTAGTATATTTAATGAGTTATCGGTAGGCGAAGTACAGTAATTCATTAGGTGTACTACGGGATCATATTATATCTTACTAAGGAGTAGGGTGTGATAATTTAATTCTTCTTAAATTCTTTTTTATTACTTAAAAATAAATTTAAAAAATATATGCAATCAATTTTTTAAAGAAGTTTGGCTAATAAAAAAAAGTTTCAAATTAATAGAATGTAGGCTGAATAAATTTTTTATTTAATTGGGCCAATAAAAAAAATCAACCTTTTACAATTTTATTAAGATTTTTTTGAGATTAAACATGAGAGACAATTAACAGCATAGCTACTTTTAAAGTACTATAAATTAAAAATTTTAATTATTGAGGGGCTGTGACTCTGTTTCAAACCTCAAATTTAGTGTTAGACAAATTCAATATTTAAACCTAGGTGCTTTATTTATTTAACTTATAATTTGAATATTTTCGAAATATTTTTGTAGGGCCACTAATTTTTCAATTTTGTTAGGTCAATAAATCCTACTCTTTTAAAAATTAAAATAAGCAATAATTAATTTTTTTTGTTTAATTAGGCCAATAATAAAACTTTAAAATACTAGAATTTTGACCTATTAAATTTTTTCCTCTTTTGGCCAATAAAAAAATATCAAATAATGACAATTATAACATTTAGATATATAAGGCCACTAGCGGATACTACAAATAGACTTTGGTGTTTTATCTATCTCACTTACAATTTAATTAATTTTAAATTTTTTTTATTACTTAAAAATGAATTTACAAAATATTGGTGACCAAATTTTCAAATAAGTTAGTCCAATAAAAGTAAATAAGTTTCAAATTACTAGAATATGGGTCTATTAAATTTTTTATTTAATTGAACTTATAAAAAAAATCAACCTTTTAAAATTTGATTAAGATTTTTTTGGGGTTAAACATTAGAGACAGTAAATAATATATTTATATTTAAAGTACTCTAAATTAAAAATTAAAATTATAGAGGGGCTATAGCTTTGTTTTAATTCTTAAGTTTGGTGTTAGATGAATGCAACATTTAAACCTAAGCGTTTTATTTATTTAAATCATAATTTAAATCTTTTTAAAATATTTTTTTTTATTACCAAAGGAAAATTTTAAAAATATGGGCCATTATTTTTTCAATTTTGTTAGGCCAATAAAAACTAATATTTTTTAAAAAAATAAAATATAGACTTATTAATTTTTAATTTAATTGGGCCTAAAAAACTTAAAAAATACTAAAATACTAACGCATTAAACTTTTTGCTTTTTTGGGCTAATAAAAAATTAATTAATGACGATTATTACATTTCGATATATGGGGCCAGTGATGGATATAACAACTAGAAATAGTACCTCACCCATAATTTAGTTCTTTTTAAATTCTTTTTTATTACTTAAAAATAAAATTTAAAAATATTGGTGACCTATTTTTCAAATAAGTTGGGCCAATAAAAAATAAGCTTCAAGTTATTAAATATGGACTCATTAATTTTTTTTATTTAATAGGCCCAAGAAAAAAAAATAACCTTTTAAAATTTTTTTAAGTTTTTTGAGGCTAAACGTGAGAGACTGTTAAGAATATACTCATATTTAAAGCAGTGCAAATTATAAATTTAAATTTTTCAGAGGATGTGGCTCTGTTTTAACCCCCAAGTTCAATGTTAGATGAATGAAGCATTTAAGCCTAGGTATTTTATTTATTTAACTCATAATTTGAATTTTTTTAAAATATATTTTTATTACTTAAATAAAAATTTTAAAAAAATATGGGCAACTAATTTTTCAATTTTGATAGATCTATTAAAAACTAATTTGTTAAAAATTAAAATATGGACTCATTATTTTTTTTGTATAATTGGACTAATAAAAAAATCTTTTTAATTTTTTTTTATTGTTTAAAAGTAAATTTAAAAACTATTGGCAACTAATTTTTTAACTAAGCTGAGCCAATAGAAACTATAAGTTTTAAATTATTAGAATATGAGCTCATTAAATTTTTACATAATTGAGCTAAAAAAAATCAAGCCTTTAAAATTTTATTAAGATTTTTTTGAGGCTAAACATGAGAAATAGTCAAGAACATATCTCCATTTAAAGTACTCCAAATTAAAAATTAAATTTTGAAGAGGTTGTGGCTCTACTTCAATCTCCAAGTTCGGTGTTAGACAAATATAATATTTAGACCAAAATATTTTGTATATTTAACTCACAATTTGAATCTTTTTAAAATATCTTTTTATTACTTAAAGAAAAATTTAAAAAATGTGAGCCACTAATTTTTTTAATTTTCTTAGGTCAATAAAAATTAATTTTTTTAAATATTAAAATATGGATTTATTATTTTTTTTATTTAATTGGGCCAATAAAGAACTTTTAAATTACTAAAATATTATTCCATTAATTTTTTTTTCTTTATTGGTCCAATAAAAAATATCAATTAATGAAGATAATTAGATATATGAAACCAATGATGAATATAACATTTAGACCTAGGTGTTTTATGTACCTCTCACAATTTAATTCTTTTTAAATTTTTTATTACTTAAAATTTAATTTAAAAAATATTGATGACTAATTTTTCAACTATATTGAGCCAATAAATAAAATAACTTCAAATTATTAGAATATGAGTTTACTAAATTTTTTATTTAAATGGGCTAATAAAAAAAATCAACCTTTTAAAATTTTATTAAGATTTTTTTGAGGCTAAATGTGAGAGACAATTAAGAATATACTCACATTTACCCAAATTTTAAAATTTTTTATTACTTAAAAATTAATTTCAAAAATATCGGTGACTAATTTTTCAACTATATTGAGCCAATAAGTAAAATAACTTCAAATTATTAGAATATGAGCTTACTAAATTTTTTATTTAATAGGGCTAATAAAAAATCAACCTTTTAAAATTTTGTTAAGATTTTTTTGAGGCTAAATGTGAGAGATAATTAAGAACATATCTACATTTAGAGTAATCTAAATTAAAAATTAAAATTTTGGAGGGGCTGTTGCTCTGTTTCAACTCTCGAGTTTGGTGTCAGACGGATTCCACATTTAGACTTAGGTGTTCGTTTAGTTAACTCACATTTTTAATCTTTTTAAATATTCTTTTATTACTTAAAGGAAAATTTTAAAAATGTGAATGACTAATTTTTCAATCTTGTTAGGTAAATTAAAACTAATCTTTTAAAAATTAAAATATAGACTCATTAATTTTTTATTCAATTGAGCCAATAAAAAACTTTGATATTAATGGAATATTGGCCCGTTAAATTTTTTATTTTACCGGGCTAACAAAAAATATCAATTAATAATTATTGTAACATTTAGATATATAGAAATTGTAACGGCCCTGCTCTAACAACTAGAGAAATTGTCCGCTTTGGCCCACCCCATTCTGAGCCTCACGGTTTTGTCTCAAAGGTGGAATGAAGAACTTCCCAGGAGGTCACCTATCCTAGGATTTCTCTCAAGCGAGCACGCTTAACCCCGAAGTTCTTCCAACTCTCCATGCCATTCCACCAAAAAGCACCTGTAGTGATTAGTTTTCACCATTTCAATGTATGATTCGGTTTATTCTTGCCCCTCATTTGGTCAAAGTCTCAAGCGAGGCCTTGCCTCCAGCTGTAGATTATATATTCCCTTGCCACACAGGATGTTACAGGAACAATGACGGATATAACAACTAGTCTTAGTTGTTTTATATACTTACTCATAATTTAATTCATTTTAAGTTCTTTTTTATTACTTAAAAATAAATTTAAAATATATCGACAACCAACTTTTCAAATAAGATAGGCCAGTAAGAAAATAAGTTTTAAATTATTAATATGTGGGCTCATTAATTTTTTTTAATTGATTGGACTATTAAAAAAATCAATCTTTTAAAATTTTGTTATGATTTTTTGATACTAAACATGAGAGATAGTAAAGAACATACTCTCATTTAAAGTAATCTAAATTAAAAATTAAAATTTTCGAGTGGTTGTGGCTCTATTTTAACTCTCGAGCTTAGAGTTAGACAGATGCAACATTTTGACCTAGGTATTTTGTGTATTGAACTCATAATTTGAATCTTTGTAAAATATATTTTTTTTGTTACTTAAAAGAAATTTTTAAGAATGAGGGCAACTAAGTTTTCTCTTTTGTTTGATCAATAAAACTAACCTTTTAAAAATTAAAACATTGGCTCATTAATTATTTGTTAAATTGAACCAATGAAAAAAATTTTTAAATTACTAGAATATTAGTCCAGTAAATATTTTGCTTTATAAAGCCAATAAAAAAAATATCAACTAATGATAGTTATAAAATTTAGATATATAGGGCTAATGACGGATATAACGACTAGACCAAAGTATTTTATGTACGTTACTCACAATTTAATTATTTTTAAATTTATTTTTCCTAGTTAAAAGTAAATTTAAAAAACATTAGTGACCAATTCTTCAACTAAGTTGGCACAATAAAAAAAATTAACTTCCAGTTATTAGAATATAGGTTTATTAAAATTTTTATTGGATTAAGCTAATAAAAAAAGTCAACCTTTTAAAATTTTATTAAAACTTTTTTTGGTCTAAAGGTTAGAGACTGTTAAAAACATACCTACATTTAAAGTACTCTAAATTAATAATTAAAATTTTAGAGGGGCAGTGGTACTATTTCAACCCTCGAGTTCAGAGTTAGATGGATGCAAATTTTAAACCTAGGTATTTTGTGTATTTAACTCATAATATGAATCATTTAAAAAAAAAAATTATTACTTAAAGGAAAATTTTAAAAATGTAAGTCATTAATCAATTTTTTGTTAAATTAGGCCCATAAAAAAACTTTTAAATTTCTAGAATATTGGTCCATTAAATTTTTCACTTTATTGGTCCAATAAAAATATTAATTAAGAGCGATTATAATATTTAAATATATGAGGTCAATGATAGATATAGTAAGTAGACCTAGGTATTTTATGTACCTCACTCACAATTTAATTCTCTTTAAATTCTTTTAACTACTAAAAAATAAATTTAAAAATTCGGCAACCAGTTTTTCAACTAAGTTGGGTCAATAAAAAAATAAGTTTAAAACTATTAGAATTTGGGCTTATTAAATTTTCACTTAATTGGACTAATAAAAAAAATCAACCTTTTAAATCTTTGTTAAATTTTTTTTGATACTAAACGTGTGAGATAGTTAAGAACATACCCATATTTAAAGTACTCAAAATTAAAAATTAAAATTTTGAAAGGCTATGGCTCTGTTTCATCTCCTGAGTTTGGTGTTAGACAAATACAACATTTAATCTTCTGTGTATTATATATTTAACTCATAATTTAAATCTTCTTAAAATATTTTTTATTCCTTAAAAGGAAATTTTAAAAAAGTGGGCCACTAATTTTTCAATTTTGATAGGTATATGGACTCATTAATTTTTTGTTTTGTTAGGGCAATAAAAAAAATTTGAAATTATTAGAATATTGTTCCACTAAATTTTTTTCTTTACTAGGCTAATAAAAAATATCAATTAATGTTGATTATAACATTTAGATAAATGAGGCTAATGATGGATATAAAAACTAGACCTAGGTGTTTTACATATCTTATTTACAATTTACTTTAAATTTTTTTTTATTACTTAAAAGTAAATTTAAAAACTATCGTGACGAATTTTTCAACAAAGTTGGCAACAAAAAATATAAGTTTCAAATTATTAGAATATGGTCATATTAATTTTTTTTATTTAATTGGGCTAATAAAAAAACTAACCTTTTAAAGTTTTATTAAAATTTTTTTGAGGCTAAACGAGAGAGAAAGTTAAAAATATACCTACATTTAAAGTTCACTAAATTAAAAATTAAAATTTTGGAGGGCCTGTGTCTCTATTTCATCTCCAAGTTCATTGTTAGACGGATACAACATTTAGACCTAGGTGTTTTTGTATATTTAACTCGCAATTTGAATATTTTTAAAATATTTTATTTATTACTTAAAGGAAAATTTTAAAAATAAAAATTTTAAATATATGGACAACTAATTTTTCAATTTAATTGGTTAACAAAAACTAATCTTTTAAAAATTAAAATATGGACTCAATAATTTTTTGTTTAATTGGGCCAGTAAAAAAATTTAAATTACTAGAATATTTGCCCATTAAATTTTTTTCTTTATTGGGCCAATAAAAAAAATCAATTAATAACAATTATAATCCAATGATGGATATAGCAACTAGGCCTATGTGTTTTATGTATCTTGCTTACAATTTAATTTTTTCTAAATTATTTTTTATTACATAAAAGTAAATTTAAAAAATATCAATAAATTCAACTAAGTTAGGCCAATAAAAAAAATAAGTTTCAAATTATTGGAATAGAGTCTCATTAAATGTTTTATTTAATTGAGCTAATAAAAGAAATCAACCTTTTAAAATTTTGTTAAAATTACATTGATGAGGTGTTTTGTGTATTTAACTCAAAATTGAATCTTTTAAATTTTTTTTTGTTTCTTAAAGAAAAAATTTAAGAATGCGGGCCACTATTTTTCAATTTTGTTAGGTCAATAAAAATTAATCTTTTAAAAGCTTAAATATGGACTCATTAATTTTTTTTTTATAATTGGGCCAACAAAAAAAAGAAAAGCTATTAGAGTACTAGAATATTGGTTCGTTAAATTTTTTGCTTTATTTAGCCAATAAAAAATATCAATTAATGACGATTATAACATTTAAATATACGAGGCCAATGATGAATATAGCAACTAAACCTAAGTGTTTTATGTACATTACTCACATTTTAATTATTTTTAAATTTATTTTTATTACTTGAAAATAAATTTAAAAATTATCGGGATCAATTTTTTTTCACTAAGTTGGGCAAATAAAAAAATTAGTTTCAAATTATTAAAATATAGACTCATTAAGTTTTTAATTTAATTGGGTTAATAAAAAAAATCAACATTTTAAAATTTTGTTATGATTTTTTCTAGGCTAAATGTTAGATACTGTTAAGAACATATCTACATTGGAAGCACTCTAAATTAAAATTTAAAATTTTGGAGAGGCCATGGCTTTGTTTTAACTCTTAAGTTCGGTGTTAAACGGACGCAACACTTAGATCTAGCAGTTTTGTGTATTTAATTCACAATATGAATCTTTTCAAAATATGTTTTGTTTTTTAAAGAACAATTTTAAAAATGCGGACTATTAATTTTTCAATTGTATTAGGTCAATAAAAACTAATATTGTAAAATTAAAATATAGACCCTTTAATTTTTTGTTTAACTGGGTCAATAAAAAAACTTTTAAATTACTAGAATATTTGATCAATTAAATTTTTTACTTTATTAGCCCAATAAAAAATATCAATTATTGACTATAATAATATTTAGATATATGGGGCCAATAATAGATATAGTAACTAGACATAGGCGTTTTATGTACCTCGCTCATAATTTAATTCTTTTAAAATTTTTTTAATTAAAAATAAATTTAAAAATATTTGTAATCAATTTTTCAGCTACGTTGGGCCAATAAAAAAAAGTTTCAAATTATTAGAATATAGGCTCACTAAATTTTTTTTATCTAATTAGGATAATTGAAAAATCAACCATTTAAAATTTTGTTAAGATTTTTTTGAGACTAAACATGATAAATAGTTAGGAACGTACCCATAGTTAAAGTATGTTAAATTAAAAATAAAAAGTTTGGAGAGGCTGTGGCTCTGTTTCAATCCTTGAGTTTGGTATTAAATAGTTGCAACATTTACACCTAAGTGTTTTGTATATTTAACTCATAATTAAAATCTTTTTAAATTTTTTTTTATTACTCAAAGAAAAATTTTAGGAATGTGGGCCACTAAATTTTCGAATTTTGTTAGGTAAATAAAAACTAATCTTTTAAAAATTAAAATATGGATTCAATAATTTTTTGTATAATTGGGCCAATAAAAAAACTTCGAATCACTATAATATTTGCCCATTAAATTTTTTACTTTATTAGGTCAATAAAAAAACTTTCAAACCACTATAATATTTGCCCATTAAATTTTTTACTTTGTTGGACCAATAAAAATATCAATTAATGACGATTATAACATTTAGATATATGAGGCCAATGATGGGTATAACAACTAAGCCTAGGTGTTTTACATACCTTGCTCACAATTTAATTCTTTTTAAATTCTTTTTTATTACTTAAATATAAATTTAAAAACTATCAGTGACCAATTTTTTAACTAAGTTGGGCAAATAAGAAAAAGTTTCAATTTATTAGAATATATACTCATTAAATTTTTTATTTAATTGGACTAATAATAAAAAACTAACCTTTTAAAATTTTGTTAAGAATTTTTTTATGCTAAATATGAAGGATAGTTAAGATTATACTCACATTTTAAGTACTCTGAATTAAAAATTAAAATTTTGGAGAGGCTATCGCTGTGTTTCAACACCTGAGTTTAGTGTTAGACGAATGCAACAATTAGACCTATGTGGTTTATGTATTTAACTTACAATTTGAATCTTTTTAAAATATTTTTTATTACATCAAGGAAAATTTTAAATACATCAATAAAAACTAATCTTTTAAAAATTAAAATATAGATTTATTAATTTTTTAATTGGGCCAATAAAAAAATTTTAAATTACTAGAATATTTGCACATTAAATTTTTTACTTTATTAGACTAATAATGACAATTATAACATTTAGATACATATTCCAATAATGGATATAACAACTAAACCTATGTCTTTAATGTAACTCGCTCATAATTTAATTCTTTTTAAATTTTTTATACATAAAAGTAAAATTAAAAATACCGGCAACCAATTTTTCAACTAAGTTGGGCCAATTAAAAAAATTCAAATTATTAGAATATGGGCTCATTAATTTTTTTTATTTAATTAGGATAATAAAAAAAATCAACCTTTGAAATTTTGTTAAAATTTTTTTACCACTAAATGTTGAAGACTATTAAGAACACACCCACATTTGAAGCACTCTAAATTAAAAATTAAAATTTTTGTGGGGCTACGTCCCTATTTCAATCCTCGAGTTCAGTGTTAGACTGTCAAAAACATTTAGATCCAAGAGTTTTGTCTATTCAATTCATAGTTTAAATATTTTTAAAATTTTTTTTTTGTTACTTAAAGGGAAATTTTGAAAATGTGAGCCACTAGTTTTTTAATTTTCTTAGATAAAAACACTAATCTTTCAAAAATTAAAAAAATGGACTTATTAATATTTTGTTTAATTAGGCCAATAAAAAAAATTTTAAATTACTAGAATATTAGTCTATTAAAGTTTTCACTTTAGTGTCCTAGTAATAAATATCAATTAAGGACGATTATAACATTTAGATTTAGGGGTCAATGATGGATATAACAACTAGATCAAGGTGTTTTATTCACCTCAGTCACAAATTAAATCTTTGTAACACCCCGAATCATCGAGTTATGAATAGTATCATTTTTGGTCTGTGACTAGTACTATTTAAAGACACCTTAAGCACCAAAAATAAAAGAAAAATTAATAGAGATAGACACAATAAAAATTCAAATGAACCAAAAATATAAGGACTCATTAGGTATTATGAAAAAGAATGATTATGATCCGATGATGGGCATTTTGGTCAATTCACTTCAAGAGTTGACTTTTGACTAAAATGTAAATTAAATTAAATGAAAATAATATATTGAATTATGAATAAATTTTGAGGAAAATAAAGTGTAAATGTAGAAAGAAAAGAAAAGAAATAAAAAGATTAAGTTTAATTACATTTAAGACACAATTAAAATTTATAGTTAAATAAATAAATTTTGGGGGATAATTATATAAGGGATAAGACAAATTTCCACTAAAAATTAAAAGGCCATTTCTTCTCTTTCTCCCCCATTGTGCCGCCCCTACACTCTCTCCCTCTCCCTTTCTTTTTCTTTCTTTTTTCTTCATTCTTCCACTTACAACCTCTCTGAACCTTTGATTTTCTCCACTTTTCTCCATGGGTTTTCTATCTAATTAGTAGAAAATATCAAATTTATCTTTGATTGAGAGATTAAAAGATTCTCGAACAAGAGAATTAGAAGAAATTGAAGATTAGAAGTGGTCACTTGAGGTAAGTTTCTTTTCTTAATTAGTTATACAAACTTTAAATCAAGTTAGATTGTGATAAAATTTTATGAGAAGTTAAAAAGAATCACACATGGAACCTAAACTAGGGTTTTGGTCAATTTGGGAAAAATTAGGGTTTGATATATTTTAATATAATTGATGATGAAATCAAGCTTAGTTAAAGTAGTATGCATGATTGGGGTAGTGTAATTGCATGAGAATTTCATAAATTGAATTATGGAAGATTAGGGTTCATGGGGAAATTGGGACTTTTGTGCTAGGGAGTAAAATTAATGTGGGTAATGCTAAATTATAACTAATTAGCAAGAATTGAATGTGGTTTAATGTTAGTTAGTGGAAGGAATTGATGGAATGGCATGGATTAGGGAAAATTACAAACTAAGACTTATGTAGAATTGGGGCTTTTATAGTATGCTATGCAATTGAGGTTTATAAGACCTAATTATTGTCATTTGACATAATTTAGTTGAGAATGTATGTTGAATGGATGAAGTGCACATGATTAGTGAAGTAAATGTTATAGAATTGCATGAATTGTGAAGTTGGGAAATTAGGAGTTTTTGTGCTAGGAAGTGCTATGGATGTAGCAATGCTAAATTATAGTCATTTGGGGTAAATTAAATGTGAATTGAGGTTATAGTAGTAGTAATTGAAGAAATGAAAATTTAACCTTAGGGCAGAATTTTGCACACTGAGTTCAGTGTGTTTGGCAGCCCATAACGTGAGCTACACAACTTTAATTGGTGTGAAACCAATTGAAAATGAAACTTAAGACATAGGGCTAGAATTTTCATGAAGATACCCTACCCCGAAAATGACCTTAAGCTACCCAAAATGAGCCTCGAAACTGGAGACAAAAATCTGAACCTGCACAATTTGACCATATGAATAGTAAACTTTGGAATGCCATAACTCTCTCTAGAAAATTCCGATTTAGGCGATTATTGAACCGATGGAAACTAAAATATATTAGAACATTTCATATGAAGAACATCAAACCAAATTATGAACTTAACCCAACCAAATTGCTGAGCAAATTTGAGTTGATAAATCTGCCAGAATAATAAATAGTAACATAAACAGTAATATTTGCATAGCTATAACTTTCTCTAGAAAACTCTGATTTAGATGATTCTTAAGTTGACGAAAACCTAAAATATAGTAGAACATTTCATATGAAGAACTCGAAGCTAAATTATGAACTTAAGTCAACCAAATTGCTGAGCAAAATTGAGTCGATGAAATCTGCCAGCACATGAACAGTAACATAAATAGTAAATTTAAACAGCCATAACTTTCTCTAGAAAGCTCCGATTTAGGTGATTCTTAAACTTATGGAAACTTAAAACATAGTAAAACATTTCATATGAAGAACTCGGAGCCAAATTATGAACGTAACCCAATCAAATTGTTGGCCAAATTAAGTCACCAAAGCTGCCCAAAACAACCTTGTGTGAATAGTAATCACTGTTTTGGTCATAACTTGAGCTAGATAACTCCAAATTAGCTGATTCAAAAAGTGAAATAAAGGTAAGATCTAGATGAAAAATTTTCATAAAGAAGACCCCACCAAATTGTGATGGGAACTAGGTAAACATTGGGTTCAAAGATTAGGACACCACTATATCCAAAAGTCAAAACACTTCAAAAATTGCCAATCTAACTTAGGGAGGCATTAGATATTATGAAATGATTTTTGGCAATAATTGGGATGAGTATTAAAACATTCTACTTGTGTATTTTCAGTAGAAAATGAAGTTGAGACGGACAAGGAGAAGTAAGTAATGACAAAGGAGATTATTGAAGGTTTGTGCATAACTAACCTTTTCTTCGTTTTTAAACTTGTAAATTGTTTGGAATATGTTTATTTGATTGAGGTTGCTCTGAACAAGTTTACTTTGACTGAAATATGGTTATTCTCTTACATTGGAGAAATTTGGGTATTGCCACCTCTATATGGATATTATGATTATTTGAATGTGTTTATTGGTTTATAAATGTGATTGTTGAGTGGAAAACTTTTGAAAACTACTTTGAATTCACAGTTAGCATGACAGTTCCTTTCGAAACTCCCCAATAGTAACGGCTACTTGGGGTTGATAATGGATACTGATTATGTCTCCCATTAATAACGATTTGTGGGGTAAGACTACATGAGTACTCATTAGCTAGCTAGCCCTTCCCTCATTAATAACGGCTAGTGAGGTTGAGATTGCTTTGTCGTGATGTACAACAGGACACTGATCATGAAATTTTGTGTCATGGCCTGAACTATGTGCTGATGTTGGCAACACTAATGCTTTGTGAATTGTGATTTATGAAGTGTGATTTCTCATTTGAAATGTTATTCCAATAAATGGCTCTTATGGACTTAGAATTATTGTGAAGTTTTCATGCTTAAGAAAAATGTGATTTATTATGCTTTGACAAGTTTTACTTAACTTTAAGTTTTAAAGTTATTAGTTGTGCACCACTGAGTGATATACTCAGCAATAGCTTATTATGCTATTGCAGGTAAGGGAAAGGAGAAGGCTGCTGAGTGAGAGACTTGGAAGCAGCATTGTGTGTGGATTGTGGGTATATATATAGTAGGTATACCTCTGTAATTCCTTTTGATGTATTTTGTAATTATATGTATGATGTATGGACATTGAGCAGTTTGTATTAAAAAGCATTTTGGGTTTGTAAATATTTGTACTTCATTTTGAGACTTATGCAAATGTAACTTTTATAATATTAAGTTTACTTTCTCTAATGAATGTAAGACTTGAAATGTAAAGGTATTAATATTATGCTTATGAAATGGATTGAAGCAAAATTTTTACTTGAGTTACATTGCCATTTCAACAGGGTATAAAAATGTGTTTTGTTAAAGTTTTGACTACCGCCACTATGCAATTTTCCGCAAAACAAGAATAAAATAAAATGCTATGTTTTGTTTAAAATCCCTTGTAGTATATTTAATGGGTTATCTGTAGGTGTAGTTTAGTAATTCATTAGGTATACTATGGGATCATGTTTTACCTTACAAAGGGATAAGTTGTGATATGTTTTAGTGGTATTAGAGCTTTGGTTTTCATAAAAGTTTTGAAATTGCGTATTTGAAAAATTCTGATAAGTACAACTGCTCAATTGTCATTAATTGATACATATAGTGCATTACATCATAAATATAGACTAATGGAGGGAAATCTCCTTGTGTTGGTTGTCCAGGGAGTAGAATTCTTTGTGATTCAGTATGAAAGAGGGGAATCACACAGTAGAGCAATTCATAGCAACTGAGGTACAGAGGGAGGCCCCAGCTCCTCAGAATGCCAGTGGATCAGCTGCATGATACACTTGAATTGTATAGATGTTTTTAAGCACATTTGTATACTATTTCATAGCATTTAGGCAAGTATTTTCATGCATAGTAGTTGATTTCATTAGTTTTTGAAATTTCTATTGTCAAGTTCTTAATTCCATGTTTTCTGCATCATTTCAGGTGTTTGGGTGAAGCCCCAGAGTATGAGAGTGCAAAGGAAAGGTTGGAGAAGTCAAGAGACAGAGAATTGCCGCTGATATAAAGTACATGGGTCATGTAAACCAAGCCCTAGAGCAACCAATATAAATAGAAAAGAAAATATCAGAAAAAAGAGGGGATTGATTGGTCGTTGGGGGCTGCTGCTGCTGCTGCTGAGGGCTGGCTCGTTCTCTCTTTTTATCTTTTGATAGCACTTTTGAGGAGTTTGGAAGGAGAGAAATCCACACTCTACACGATCTCCAACCGTCTCAAGGAGAGAAACATCAGTACCAAAAGAAGTTTTTCCAGCTGAAGCTCCACAAGATCAAAGCTGCAAACTCTCTTTGGTTCCTTCGTTTAATCTCCCTAGATAGATTTTTATTGTTTTATTTACATGATTTTCTTTTTACTGTTTTTTAACTTTTATCAAGATGTTTGCTGAACTCACCATGAGTGAGTAGTTTTCTTATTCTGAATTTGGGAGAGTAGTGCTTGTAATTATTATTATGGATGAACTCTAAGTTTTATTTATTGGATTTGAGATTCTTTTCTTGATTTAATATCTTGTGATCTTAATGCATGCTATGTACTGGTACCCACTTAGCCATGATTGTAGATGTTAATTGAAGGACTGAAAGGTGAAGATTAACATTAGAAAATCAAGATCTTGAACCTAGGAATTTTGACCTAAACATAGGCTGATACCTCTGTGGAACCTCAAAATTGGTCAAAAATCTTAAAGGGTTTTAATTAATTTAATCACCACGAAAGTAGGGTTTGAGTTAATTAGAATACAACCTAGATGCCTTGAGAGAGGATTTGGGATAACTTAGGACTGATTTCCATCAAGAAAAACGACCCTCAATCCAGTAAATAAACTAGATAACATCTCTAGTAAGATTTAAGTGTGAAATATTAATTCCGAAATTGTTCCAAAATATATTACTTCATTTTAAGTTTACCATTCTAGTGTTTAAAATTAACAAACTTCATTCCCTAAGTATTCGATAGCCTAGACAGTCAAAATTACTGTGTAGATTGGTACTTGCTAAATAAATTCCTCATGGGAATGATACTCTACTTATCACTTTATTAGTTGTTAGCGATCCATGCACTTGCAGTGGTTGAAAAACCAGCAAATAAGTTTTTAGCACCGTTGCCAGGGATTTTGGTTTTAGTAATATCAAGCGATAAGCAATTTAGCTGATTTAGGTAATTATATTTATTATCTAATCTTATTTTAGTAGATGTATTTCTCTTTTTTTCTCTCAGGTGCCCAATCTGGTATATGACCAGAACAAGGCCAGAAGAAGAAATTTTGGACTATGATCCAGAGATAGACAGAACTCTGAAAGCCATCAGGAGGGAAAGGAAACATCAAGAGCACGGTCAAGGAGATCCTCAAATTCCAACCATGGCCAATAATAATGACAGACCAAGACTCTTGAGAGACTACAGAGCTCCATTTGTTCAAGGATTTCAGCCCAGTGTCACTAGACCCATAGTGGAAGCCAACAACTTTGAATTAAAACCAGCATGGCTCCAAATGATTCAACAAACCCAGTTTGTAGGTTCACCAACAGAAGACCCACACTATCACCTCCAGTGCTTTCTTGCCCTATGTGACACATTCAAGATGAATAGAGTGTCTGATCAAGCAATAAGACTCAGAGCATTCCCATTCTCCCTTCGGGACAGAGTAAGGAATTAGTTACTTTCTCAACCGGTTGGAACGTTCACCATTTGGGAAAACCTCTCTCAAGCTTTTCTAGCAAGGTATTTTCCACCTGCAAAGACTGCAAAACTGAGGCTTGAACTCAACACCTTTAGACAAAAGGAAGGAGAATCACTCTATGACGCATGGGAAAGATATAAAGACCTGCAGAGGGAATGTCCACACCATGGCATAGAAGATTGGCTATTAGTGCAAAATTTCTATAATGGATTACTACCCTTTACAAGGAGCGCAATTAATTCAGCTGCAGAGGGTGATCTAATGGAGAAAACAGTGCCACAAGCACTTAAACTTCTAGAAAGGGTAGCATTCCATAATTATGAGTGGTCAAATGAAAGAGGAAATGCAAGGAAAACTGTAGGGGTCCTGGAAGTAGATGCCCTAAGCATGATAAATGCTCAATTTGATCAGCTCATAAGGAAACTCGAAAGAATGCAAGCCAACGCAGTTGGTACAAACAGTCAACATGAGGACAGCTATGGAGGAGGATACATGAGTTCAGAATACAACAATTTCAATGAACCCTCCACAGAACAGATGAACTATGTGAATAATGGAGGAAACTTCAATAAGAGGCAGCCCAACAATCCATATTCAAATACTTACAACCCTGGATGGAGGAACCACCCAAATTTCTTATGGTCTAATCAGCACAACCAGCCAATAAACAAGCAACAAGGGTACAAACCACTAGCACCCCCTAGATTTCAGAACAGAGGTCAAAACTTTGCACAACCATCACTACCTCTCCAACCTCAACAACTTGAACTGAAAATGACCATGGAAACCATGATGGAAGGATTTCTAACAGCTCAACAACAACAAAATGAATTGATTAAACAGCTAACTTCCAGAGTGGACCAACTTGCTACTCATAACAAGATGGTAGGGAATCAAATCGCTCAGCAAGCAAGTTCTTCAAGTAAGGCTACTGGCAAACTGCCTAGCCAATCAGAAATGAACCCAAGGGAGCATTGTAAGGTAGTTACACTGAGGAGTGGGAGAACTCTAGTACAACCAGAGGTAGAACTGACAGAGGAAACCATAGAAAATTCTAAAGGCCAAGTAGAGAAAAAGGAGGAAGAAGCTAAGAAAGATCAGGAAGAGTAAGCAAGGAAGACAAAAAAATTAGCAGAGCCATACCAGCCTCCCCTACCTTTTCCTCAGAGATTTCAGAGAGCCAAGTTGGACAAGCAGTTTGGGAAGTTTTTGGAGGTTTTACAGAAACTTTACATCAACATCCCCTTCACTGAAGCACTTTCTCATATGCCATCCTATGCAAAATTACTTAAGGAAATTATGTCAAAGAAAAGAAAGCTAGAAGACTATGGAACAGTAACTCTAACTGTGACACCCCTTACCCGTCTACAGTGTAGCCGAGCAAGTTATGCCACTCAGTGTGTCGGAACACCAATTCATGTTTCAATTTCAATTAATCCTTTTTAATTCATTTATTTATAATTTTTGATAAATCTAAATTTTTCCGCAAATTTTATAGAAAATCCGGCAGAGTGCTGGCTATAAATTGGAAAAACAGTTCTTCTGAACCTGTTAAAAACACTTCCAATAATATCATCACATTATTCTCAATCAACCTCCAATATATTCTCAACAATTTATCAATTCACTTCAGTATCTCAAAAATTCAATTCAATTCAAAACACAATCAACTCAATGAAAAATTCTCAATTTATTACTGAACATATTCCATAGATACTTACATCAAAAGCATAATTACATGAATTTATAATATACATTACAGAAGGTTACAAAATATAAAATATCAAAATATCAAAATATCAAAATGGCCTAATGTCCTACCAAATGCACTGCAATGTGAGGTGACTCTGAACTCTGAGTGCAGATATGAAGGCTCACCCTGTATGAGGCCTGCTAGACTCCCCAGCTATGTCTCCAGTACCTGCGCGTGGCAAAAGCGACGCGCTAAGCAATTCTGCTTAGTGGTGACAATATAAAATAAAATAAAATAAAATAAAAACATGTGTACAGAATGTATATTTACATTTTTGGGTGAACTAAGTCTCAAATGTTTATTGCAATATTATTCAATTGAAGTTTGGTAAGATTTATTAATACTGCCCGAGTAACCTATACTAGTTGGATCGATCGATTAACGGGTAACTGCATCGGGTACTAAGTACCTCGGACCATCACACCATTGGTCACATTGTGTCTCCCGGTGTGCAACAGAACAGCTAATAAGCTGTAATAATTATCGGGGATTAAACCCGAGCATAACAACTCAATATCATAGCCAAAGGCTATTATGTCACAGAATGGCATGGAAAGCCATGAAATACAGAATGGCATGAAGCCATATGCAGTACTGCTAATAAAACCCTATTGACATGCCAACCTATCCAAACCAATCACATTAGGCCTATTAGGGCATTAACACTTTCATTTATGTAATTCTTTGAAATTGAATTTTTATGATTACTATTCATTTCATTGGTCAACCAAAATATTGACTTTTGCATTGACAATAGGTAAATTAGTTTAAATATCATCAACATACCACATTTTGCATTTTAAAATTGTTGGTATTGGTTGCCAATACCATCTCTAAGTTTAAAGTGAATTGGACAGAATTTTCAGTTTTCAAGCTTTGGGTTTACTGTTCCATTAGTCACCTTTGCAGTGGGAATTTGGAAAAATGATCAACATGAAAGTTGTTTCTTATTTTGTCTAGTTGAATTTCCTTTTTTGAATCACTCCATTTGGAGTTTTGTAGCTCAAGTTATGGCCTAAAAACCATAACTGGCTGGATTGGACAGATTCCAAAATTCTGGGTAAAATTGTTTCTGCCAGATTTGGTAACTCAAGTTTGGTTGGCAATTTGACTAGGTTATGGTCATAATTTGGGTCAGGTTTCTTCATGAAAGTTGTTGGTCTATATGTCACCTTTGCTGGTAAAATTTCAGGTCAATTGGACCTTTCTACATTGAGTTATGGCCAAATGACCAAACACTGTTCATTTAGTCATTTTGCCCAGGCAGATTGCAGGTCACCCGGATTAGGGCAAACTTTTGGTCAAGTTGGTTTGGTTTTCTGGGCACGGTTTCTTCTTCAAAGTTGTGCTATTATGTGTCTAGTTTCATGTCCAATTAGCCTTGCACCAATTGGACCTCTATATTTCAAGTTATGGCTGTCCAAACAGGCTAGACTCACATCCACACCTGCAGGTCACACAAGGCAGCCACTCCAACCTCAAATCCCAAAACCCAAATCACTTCATTTTTTATTCAAACCAAACCAAATGGTCACTAATTGACCATTAAAACCTACTCCCATCATCACAAGATCAAAGTCTCATTCTTCAACCCAAACCCTAACTCAACATTTCAAAACCATGCATTATCATTGCATTTATCAATTCACTTATAAGATACACATTAAGGGTAGCCATACTAGCATGTTAACTCTCCAAAAATCATCACCATATTACCCTAACCATGGCTGCCAAAATTTAGGGTTAGCATACCAATGGTGTTGAAGGAACGGAAGCGTGAAAAACACAAGATTATACCATTGAATTCAAAAATTTTCACCTAGGGTCACATGCACCATGCAAGATTTATTTTTATCTATTTGATTTCAATGATAAACAACATATTAAAACTCTTTTAATATGTTTTTGGATCTGTATTTGCCATTTAAGATTTTAAAATTAATCAGATTAATTTTAGAACCCTAGATTAAGTCAAGAACGATTACACTAACCTCTTGATGTGCCTGTCTGCGCCTTTGAGATTCGTCTTGAGGACACGGATGTTGTCCCTCTAGCTTGTCCACACCAAGAACACCTATGGCAGCCCTTGAACAGCTTCTAAAGCCTTTTCTATTAATTAGAAATTCAAGTTCTGCCTTTTAAGAGATTAGAGATGTAAACAGGACACTAGAAACAATTTCTAGTGTTCTTAATTCAAGAGATTGATGGCTAATCTCTTTGAATTGATGAGAGATGAAGAGAAATAGCTGGAGAGGCTCAAAGTGGCGTGACATATGAGAGGAGAGGCTGCTGGTTGTGTTTTCTTTTCATAACCCCACTTAAATAGCTAGGTTAACACATTAAACCCTAGCCACATGTCACCTTTTGATTAGCTCTAGGTTTAAGTGACCCAATCACATTGTGCCAAGTGTCAAACCTATATTTAATCTTGATTTTAATCATCTTACATGATTAAAAAATATTTGGCAAGCTTATGCGTTATGCCATGTGTCACCATCTCATGGTGCCACGTGTCACACTGTGAAATGACCAAAATGCCCCTGTGCCTTAATTTTGAGTTCTTAACCCAAAATAATTATTTTCTTCTTCTAATTAATTTATATCAAATATAAATTAATTAATTAATCTCTATTAATTAATTTCTCATCAATTAAATTCATATTTAAACACTTTAAATATAAATTTAATTTATACTACACATCCAATAATCTAGATTTGGTTTCAAGTCATGCTAGGAACTTTGCAATTTTATTGCAAACCAAATCTATTTAATTAATCAATTAAACTCTTTAATTAATTAATTAAATCATATTTAAATAGGTGATAACTTGTGTATGTGTGTGACTTACTAGGCTCATCACTAATTGGCAATGAGACATGATATCAACTCTTAATATCATCAGAACTCTTTCTTACCATAAATGATTTCTCTAAATCATTTTATGAACCTCATAGACCATGGTTAACACCTAGCATAGCATGCCATGGCCACCCAATTAGTAATAAGATTTACCTTAAATGAACCTATAATCATATGTTACCATGCACTAGAATCTCTCTGTTACAAAATCCCAACTCAAGTTGAGTCATGGTTTATGTCAAACTCCATTTGCTATGAATATTATGTTCTCTTTTAATTCCAGTTCTTGATTAAAAGATTTTTCTCATCGAAACTCTTTTACAATAAATCTATCTGTCTGGCAGAACTTGAAACATCAAGAACAATTAAATGAACATAGGATTTTAACTCTATTTACTTAGAGGAACAGATTCCATCTTGATCAACACCTACCTCCATATATAACTAGCGAGAGCCAACACATGCCCATATACCCATACATAGTACAAGTATGAAAGCGAGATCAAACTCAAACTACCTATATACAAGATAAGCGTGCTATCTCAGTCTAAAGATTATATGCACTGATATGATTTATGACAAAACATTGACAAGAGTAAACTCCATGTGCTTGTCATAAGTGTCACTGGTTCGGCCTACTTATCATTTATAAGTGCCTATCATGTTTGTTATATGGCATGAGACTCACCATTCCATCTTATTTATATCTCATATAAATAACTTGGGAACAAACATGAATACAATCTTTCTGGATAAGTCATGTCCTTATTATGAAGTATCCTCGATTGTGAACCTATTTATGATACTTTGTGCTAGAAATATTGTCACTCATATTCTTAACAACTTAAGAATAATATTTCTAACAAAATATCAATGGACCTTTTCTATTACACATAAATATATTATGTAAACGGAAAAGTGGAAATGCCTTTTATTATTAAAAAATATGAACAAGATACATACTAAATGATATGCTCTAGGGCATACTACTAACAATCTCCCACTAGCACTAGAGCCATTCATTACAACACCTTAGACCCATCTTCTCAAGATGTCAGTCTAACTGAGCTTGTGACAAAGGCTTAGTGAATGGATCTGCTGAATTTTTCACCGATGTTATTTTTCTCGCATGGCTATATCGCTTTGCCCAACTATATGTCCGATAATATGGTAGTGCCTTTCTATGTGTTTGGATTTTGGTGAGACCTTAGTTCCTTAGCTCAGATGATCGCTCCATTATTGTCACTAGTGGAAGACTCAATGGAAGGAACTACTGTAAGTTCTATCACGAACTTCTTTATCCAAATACTTCTTTTGCAAGATCTCGATGCAAGAATATACTCACCTTAGTAGTGGAATCTGCAATGCGTGCTGCTTGGAACTCTTCCAACCGATCGCACCTCCATTACAAATGAACACATATCCAGAGGTAGACTTTCTATTATCGATATCCGATTGGAAATCGTAATCATAACCATCCAATTGCAAGTCTCCACTTCCATAAATCAAGAATAAATCCTTAGTTCTTCTCAAGTACTTAAGGATATTCTTGACAGCTATCCAGATGTTCCAAACTGGATTGGATTGATACCGCTAGTCAAACTAATAAAGATATGCGATATCCGCCTAGTACACAACATTGCATACATTAAACTTCCAATAGCCAAGCATATGGAATCCTGCCATCTTATCTCTTTCTTCAGTGTCTTTGGAGACATCTCTTTAGAAAGGTGGATACCATGTCTCACTGGTAACAATCCTCTCTTGGAATCAAGCATGTTAAACCTCTTTAACACCTTTTCCAAGTATAGACTTTGGGATAAACCAATTATTCTTTCGCCTATCTCTATAGATGCGAATCCCAAGAATATAGGTTGCCTCCCTAAGTCTTTCATGGAGAATGTATTTGACAACCATACCTTTATAGTACAACATACCCGTATCATTACCCATCAACGATGTCATCCACATATAAGACAAGGAAAGTGATAGCACTGTCACTAACCTTCTTATATACATATGGCTCATCCTCATTTTTATAAAACCAAAAGATTTAATGGCTTCATCAAAACGGATGTTCCAACTCCTCAAGCTTGTTTCAACCCATAAATGGATCGCTTTAGCTTGCATACCTTGGAACCATCTTGGGATTCAAATCCCTTAGGTTGTTCCATGAAAATGTTTTCTTCAATGTATCCATTGAGAAAAGCTTTGACATCCATCCGCCAAATCTTATAATCATAGTATGCACTATTGCTAATAAAATCCTAATTGATTTAAGCATGGCAACAAAGCAGAAAGTCTCTCATAGTCTATTCCATGCCTTTGGCGAAACCCTTTCGCTACTAGCCTTGCCTTATAGGTCTCTACCTTTCCATCGTAACCAATTTTCTTCTTGAAAACCCATTTGTTCCCTATAGGTACAATACCTTTAGGTGGGTCAACAAGATCCCAAACTTGATTCTTATACATGGAATCAATCTCGATTTCATAGCATCAATCCATTTTGAAGAGTCTATATCCGATATAGCTTCTTCATAGGTAAGTGGATCATCTCCATGATCTACTTCTTCATGAGTAGACAACTCTTGTTCTTCTTCATGAAGAAAACCATATCTCACTAGTGGGTGAGATAGTTGTTCTACGAGGAAATGTATGTAGATGTTTCATCAATGGGTATAGGTTGACTAGATGGATCTATATCCATCCTGATCTGCTGGTTGGTCGAATTCTCCAATTCTAACTCTATTTGCCTTCCTTTGCCTCCTTCTTGAACAAACCGTTGTTCAAGAATGTGGCATCTCTACTTATCACAACCTTTGTGAAGTAGGCAAATAAAAATAATATCCAAAACTATCTTTTGGATATCCAACAAATCGACCTTTTCTCGATCCGGTCTCCAATTTATCGTTGTTCACTTTTGATATAAGTGGACAACCCCAAATCTTAACATGCTTAAGACTTGGTTTTCTTCCATGCCATATCTCATAAGGTGTGGAAGAAACTGATTTTGATGGAATCCTATTCGAATATATAAAGTCGATTCTAATGCAAATCCCCAAAAGGAGATTGGCATATCAAGATAGCTCATCATACTACGACATATCCAATAGGGTACGATTTCTCCTTCAGATATACCATTCACCGTATGCGTTCTGGAGGAGTCACCGAGAAACAATGCCATGCTCTCTCAAGTATTCATCAAATTCAAGATCAAATATTCACCTCCACGATCCGATCAAGAGCTTTAATACTTTTTCCTGTTTGATTTTCTACTTCAGATTTAAATTCCTTAAACTTTTCAAAGGATTCATGTTTGTATTTCATCAAATACAAATACCCAAACCTTGATTTATCATCAGTAAAGGTAATAAAATAATGAAAGCCCCTTCTAGCCATTTCTTTAAACGGACCACATACATCACTATGTATTAGTTCCAAAATATTTTCAGCTCTTAGCCCTTGTCCAACAAAGGGTGATCTAGTCATTTTGCCTTGAAGGCAAGATTCACAAGTTGGAGTAGGCTCAGAGCCCAATGAGGATAGAATCCCCATTTTCTCCAATTTTGCAATCCTATCTTCTGCAACATGACATAACCTTAAGTGCCAAATATATTTTGAACTTGAGTTGGTTTTCACCATGGCATTGTATTCTTTTAGATTGCTTTACTCTGGCCAGTGGAAACACTTTCTTACTGACAATGGAAACACTTTCCTGTTGGCAATGGAAACACTTTCCTGTTGGCAGTGGAAACACTTTCCTTTGCCTTCATCAGCTTTAGTCTTCCTTTTCTGCTTAGCTATTTTCTTGGAAGGACCAGGAATCTGAGATTTCTTTTTCTTATTGCGCTTCTTCTTATTGGACTTTCCAGTAGAAGAAGATGCAATAAAAGCTACCTCTTTTCCTTTATTGCCCGGCATATTCTTTTGGGCAATAACCAGCATGTTGAGTAATTTAGCTAAGGTGCATTCCTGTTTAGTCATATGGAAATTTGTCACAAAATTTCCAAAAGACTCGTGAAGGATCAAGGATCAAATCCGTTTGTAGTTGGAAATCCATGTTGAAGTCAAGATGTTCCAACCGCTCAATCACCAATCATCTTGTGGACATGATCCCCAACATTCTCCCTCGGACATCCTCATACGGAATAACTGTTTAGATATCTCATACCTAGCATTCTGTTGTGCTCACCATACAACTCTTGTAGGTGAAGGAGGATCTCACTAGCACTCGCATGTTCTCATGTTGCTTCAGAACTCATTACTCATGGAAGCAAGCATGTAACACTTAGCTCTCATATCATGCTCCTTCCACTTGTCCAAAGTATCATGTTCCTCTTGTGTGGCCTCTGGAGGTAAGGGACCAGAACATTTGAATATAGAACATATCCTATATGTTCAAGGTTCAGACAAGTTTCAAATTTCTTAGCCAATCGCATGATTAGGTCTGTCAACTGTTGTGATCAAGTATGCTTGCAAGGATATTGGATGGTGGTGGTTGTTTTGTGCTCATTTTTATCGAAAATTAACTTCAGAAAATAACCAGATTAATTAGTAAATGTATCATGTAATTAACCAAAATGATTATGGTCTTTTAATCAAATTGGTCCTCCCACTAACTTAGCGAATCCTACACTTCCAAAGTAGAAAACGGAAATCCTAGTTGGATGGATTTCTAGTGGGTGATTGAATTCTTATAATTCTATTGATCATCCTCATGTACATCCATTATTGGAATTACAATAAACTATAAGTGAGCAACTCCTTGCCCATCACATCTCATGTGAGGTTCAATCCTTTTGCTAGCCCCTAATGCTCAAAATCTCAGGTACATCCAATATTGACTTATCTTGCATTAGTTAAGTTGATCCCATTGAGCCAGTAATTATGCAAATAATTTTAATGTCCTCAGGTACATCCAATATTGGCCACCAAACCATTTACATATTTACAACATCTCATGCTTAACAATTATTCTTAAGAAAATCTCTTAAATTAATTGCATCTCATGCAACTATTTAAAATTTCTTAAAATAATTGCCCCAATGGAGGGCTTATGTTATAATTACTTTAATTATAGCATTTCCAACTTAATCATTTGTTTGGAAGATTTTATGGTCATTCTATTTACTATTAAGGTCTCACTTTGCACATTATCCATTTAGCATGCATATATCATATAATTGCATACATTCCCATACATCTCATGCATTCATGGATAAGCGAGAAATATGGTATGATCATGGACTTTCTAAGGGATTCAATTGAGCCACCAAGAATTGAATCGTGGCATTCCTAGGTGCATTTCATTCATTCATTTTACAAGAGTTGCTGAAGGAGTACATAATCAACACTTGATATTGAATTCCTCCCACCGGTCCCACCAATGCTCTTGACTCCTTGAACTTCTTTCAATCCAATATTACATAGTAATCCTTGGCATACCAAGGCGAATTTACAAGAACTTAAATAAATGAAATTACAACCCAAAAATATTACAAACTTAATAATACATGCCCAAAATAAATTAAAATAAATTAATTAATTTACAATCCCAAAGAAACATAAAAGAAATAAATCCAATCACATTGGTCTTTTATAGTCCATGATCATCCATCATGCATATCACTATTTAACAATTAAATAAAACATACATACTTAAATTAAATTGAATATCTCATATTCAACTTAAAAATCCAGATTTGAATATGATTCAAATAAATTTAAAAATTCATATTTGAATCTCATTCAAACAAATTTAAAAATTCAGATTTGAATCACATTCAAACAACTTCAAAAATTCAGATTTGAATCACATTCAAACATTTTTTAAAAAATCAGATTTGAATCACATTCAAATATTTTTTAAAAAATCAGATCTGAATTTTATTGAATCAATTTTAAAAAATCAGATTTAAATATGATTCAAACAACTTTAAAAATTCAGATTTGAATCACATTCAAACAACTTTTAAAATTCAGATTTGAATCACATTCAAACAATTTTTAAAATTCTGATTTGAATCATAATTTAATTGTGTGATTAAAACAACTAATTAAACACTTTAATTAGTCAAAGAATAGGCCTTAGATCATACAACAATTGCAAAATTAAAAGCCAAACCTTGAACCACCCATGGAACCATTGTTGCCGCCACCAACGGTGGCTTCTCCATGTGTGACGCCACATCTCATGATCCAACCAGCAATGAATCTCTTGATCTCATGATCAAACACACAATTAAATTATATAATCAACAATCTAAATGGCAAATATAGTGGCTCTGATACCAATTGAAGGAACGGAAGCGTGAAAAACACAAGATTATACCATTGAATTCAAAAATTTTCACTAAAGGGTCACATGCACCATGCAAGATTTATTTTTATCTATTTGATTTCAATGATAAACAACATATTAAAACTCTTTTAATATGTTTTTGGATCTGTATTTGCCATTTAAGATTTTAAAATTAATCAGATTAATTTTAGAACCCTAGATTAAGTCAAGAACGATTACACTAACCTCTTGATGTGCTGCAGCGTGTCTGCGCCTTTGAGATTCGTCTTCAGGACACCAGATGTTGTCCCTCTAGCTTGTCCACACCAAGAACACCTATGGCAGCCCTTGAACAGCTTCTAAAGCCTTTTCTATTAATTAGAAATTCAAGTTCTGCCTTTTAAGAGATTAGAGATGTAAACAGGACACTAGAAATAATTTCTAGTGTTCTTAATTCAAGAGATTGATGGCTAATCTCTTTGAATTGATGAGAGATGAAGAGAAATAGCTGGAGAGGCTCAAAGTGGCGTGACATATGAGAGGAGAGGCTGCTGGTTGTGTTTTCTTGTCAGAACCCCACTTAAATAGCTAGGTTAACACATGAAACCCTAGCCACATGTCACCTTTTGATTAGCTCTAGGTTTAAGTGACCCAATCACATTGTGCCAAGTGTCAAACCTATATTTAATCTTGATTTTAATCATCTTACATGATTAAAAATATTTGGCAAACTTATGTGTTATGCCATGTGTCACCATCTCATGGTGCCACGTGTCACACTGTGAAATGACCAAAATGCCCCTGTGCCTTAATTTTGAGTTCTTAACCCAAAATAATTATTTTCTTCTTCTAATTAATTTATATCAAATATAAATTAATTAATTAATCTCTATTAATTAATTTCTCATCAATTAAATTCATATTTAAACACTTTAAATATAAATTTAATTTATACTACACATCCAATAATCTAGATTTGGTTTCAAGTCATGCTAGGAACTTTGCAATTTTATTGCAAACCAAATCTATTTAATTAATCAATTAAACTCTTTAATTAATTAATTAAATCATATTTAAATAGGTGATAACTTGTGTATGTGTGTGACTTACTAGGCTCATCACTAATTGGCAATGAGACATGATATCAACTCTTAATATCATCAGAACTCTATCTTACCATAAATGATTTCTCTAAATCATTTTATGAACCTCATAGACCATGGTTAACACCTAGCATAGCATGCCATGGCCACCCAATTAGTAATAAGATTTACCTTAAATGAACCTATAATCATATGTTACCATGCACTAGAATCTCTCTGTTACAAAATCCCAACTCAAGCCGAGTCATGGTTTATGTCAAACTCCATTTGCTATGAATATTATGTTCTCTTTTAATTCCAGTTCTTGATTAAAAGATTTTTCTCATCGTAAACTCTTTCTCAATAAATCTATCTGTCCTGGCCATGAACTTGAAACATCAAGAACAATTAAATGAACATAGGATTTTAACTCTATTTACTTAGAGGAACAGATTCCATATTGATCAACACCTACCTCCATATATAACTAGCAGGAGCCAACACATGCCCATATACCCATACATAGTACAAGTATGAAAGCAGTATCAAACTCAAACTACCTATATACAAGATAACTGTGCTATCTCAGGTCTAAAGATTATATGCACTGATATGATTTATGACAAAACATTGACAAGAGTAAACTCCATGTGCTTGTCATAAGTGTCACGTTCCCTACTTATCATTTATAAGTGCCTATCATGTTTGTTATATGGCATGAGACTCACCATTCCATCTTATTTATATCTCATATAAATAACTTGGGAACAAACATGAATACAATCTTTCTGGATAAGTCATGTCCTTATTATGAAGTATCCTCGATTGTGAACCTATTTATGATACTTTGTGCTAGAAATATTGTCACTCATATTCTTAACAACTTAAGAATAATATTTCTAACAAAATATCAATGGACCTTTTCTATTACACATAAATATATTATGTAAACGGAAAAGTGGAAATGCCTTTTATTATTAAAAAATATGTACAAGATACATACTAAATGATATGCTCTAGGGCATACTACTAACAGGTGTTTCATCAAATTTCTTTGTCATTTACACATATTTATAGTTCTTAAACATGAAATTAAAGTGAAATTCAAGGTTTAGGTCACTAACTTCTTTTAGCTCAAATCCAAGCCAACCAAAACTTTAATTTTTCTTCAAAATTTTGCTGCCCAAAGCTTCCTCAAGGTGTGGGGTGAATTTTTTGTGAAGACAACTAGGGCTTTTGGTGGAAGAAAGCTAGGGAAATGGAGGTTTAGAAATTTGTTAATGGTGGTTATGGTGGAATGGTTCACGGCAAGAGGAAGAAGAAAGAAAGAAAAGTCTGATTTTCTTCATTTTCCAGCCAAATTGACCTCTTTTAAGTTAGTTTATGCCATGTGTCACCATGTAATTGGGTGAAGACGAAATGACCAAAATGCCCTCCGTTTGGCTTAACGGGCTAAAATTGTCTGTACTGATTGAAAAATTTTTCTAAGCATTTCCTTGGCATTCTAATACCATAAGAACCTCAATAACCCTTCTTTGGAGTCCCAATAATTAATTTATAATTTATCCCCCAGGTCTAGGGCTCCTAGTTGCGAGAACCGCAACTTCTCACTAGGTTACCCATCGCTAGGGCACCGACTCATTAACTTGGTTGTATTTTAATTCTAAAATTTTTACTAAATTTTTCTTATTAATATTTGAGTTAATTATGGTTCCTCACTTTAGTTTAAATATTTTTCCGGACGTTCTAGCTGTCCGGACCGACACTGGTCACCGGAACAGTAGAATGTACGGAGTTGCTACCGGGAGGGTGTTACAACTCTTCCCCTCTAATTTAAATTTCATCCTCGAAATTTACCTGATGCAAACAGTTGAGGGAACTGTTGCCTCATCGTCTCTTCACTTTCCCAAGTTGCCTCTTCAATGTTATGGTGCCTCCAAAGCACTTTCACCAGTGGAATTTGTTTATTTCTCAGTTCCTTCACTTCTCGAGCTAGGATCCGTATAGGTTCCTCTTCATATGTCAAATTCGGTTGTACTTCAATTTCTTCCATGGAGATGACATGTGAAGGGTCTGAGCAGTATCTTCTGAGCATGGACACGTGGAACACATTGTGGATCTTGTCCAGCTCTGGTGGTAAAGCTAGCCTGTAGGCTATTGGTCCCACACGTTCAATGACTTCATATGGGCCAATAAACCTAGGGCTCAACTTACCTTTTCTTCCGAACCTCAATGTTTTCTTCCATGGTGAGACTTTGAGAAATACTTTATCACCAACTGCATACTCTATCTCTTTTCTCTTCAGATCGGCATAAGACTTCTGTCTATCGGAGGCAATCTTCAGGTTAGCTTTGATTATTTTCACTTTTTCCTCAGTCTGTTTCACCAGGTCTAGTCCTACCAGCTTATCTTTGCCCAATTCAATCCAACACACTGGGGTTCTACATTTTCTCCCATACAGTGCTTCATACGGAGCCATTTGAATGCTAGCTTAGTAGCTATTGTTGTATGCGAATTCTGCCAGTGGGAGGTATCTATCCCAACTTCCCTCAAACTCAATGACACAACTCCTCAGCATATCCTCAAGGACCTGACATATATTTCATGTTATTATTATTATTTCAGTTCAATATTTGCATTAGTTCAATCGGTTTTAGTTGTTTACCTGGATTACTCTTTCTGATTGCCAATCCGTCTGAGGATGAAAAGCTGTGCTGAAGTGGAGTTGTGTACCCAAGGATTCATGCAACTTCCTCCAGAATCTTGATGTAAACCTTGGGTCTTGGTCAAATATGATGGAAAGTGGGATTCCATTCAGCCTAACTATCTCACTGATATACAATTCTGCTAGCTTCTTCAGTGAGTAGTCAGTCCTAACTGGCAGAAAATGTGTTAACTTCGTCAATCTGTCCACTATCACCCACACTGCATCATGCTTCCTTTGAGTGAGAGGTAGACCACTAACAAAATCCATAGTGACCCGGTCCCATTTCCATTCAGGTATGTTTATAGGCTGTAACAAACCCGATGGAGCTTGATGTTCTGCCTTAACTTACTGACATGTCAAGCATTTAGTCACATAGTCAGCTGTATCCCTCTTCATACCAGGCCACCAATAATGAGGCTTCAAATCATTATACATTTTTGTGCTCCCTGGGTGCATAGCATAAACACTCGTGTGTGCTTCTTTTAGAATACTAGTCTTCAGTTCCCCATCATCTGGTACACACACTCTTCCTCTGTAGTATAGACACCCATCTGCTTTCACCTCATATTCAGTTTCCTTCCTCGTGAATTTTAGCCATAATTGCCATTAGTTTTTCATCCGCATACGCCCATCTTGTATTTGCTGTAGTAGGGTTGGCCTCACTTGCAACTCAGCCAAAATAGCTCCATCTTGAGCTAAGGACAGACAAGCATTGAGTGATCTTAAAGCTGTGATGGACTTCCTGCTCAAAGCATCAGCAACTACATTTGCCTTCCCAGGATGATAATCTATCACACAATCATAGTCCTTTAGGAACTCAATCCATTGCCTCTGTCTAAGATTGAGCTCCTTCTGGGTTGGCAAATATTTTAGACTCTTGTGGTCTGTATAGATGTAGCATTTTTCACCATATAAATAATGCCTCCATATCTTCAGTGCGAAGATAATCGCTGCTAACTCCAGGTCATGAGTAAGGTAGTTCTGTTCATGTGGCCTTAACTGCCTGGAAGCATAGGCGACCACTTTCCCCTCTTACATCAATACACACCCTAGCCCATTATGCGAGGCATCACTATAGACCACAAAGTCTTTTCCCGACACTGGCTGTGTTAACACTGGTGCCTCTGTCAACATAGCATTTAATCTCTCAAAACTAGCCTGACATTTGTCATTCCAGTTAAATCTGACATTCTTGTGTAACAACTTGGTCATTGGAGTAGCTATTAAGGAAAATCCCTTCACAAATCTGTAGTATCCAGCTAGCCCCAAGAAACTTCTGACCTCAGTTGTATTTCTAGGAGGCTTCCATTCCATCATTGCTTCTATCTTTTTGGGATCTACTCTAATCCCCTCAGCTGATACTATGTGTCCAAGGAAGGAGATTTCACTCATCCAGAAGTCACATTTGGACAGCTTAGCATACAGCTTCTTTTCTCATAGGGTTTGCAGAACAATCCTTAAATGTTCATCATGTTCTTCCCTGGTCTTGGAATACACCAGAATATCATCAATAAATACCACTACGAACCGATCTAAGTATGGATGGAAGATACGGTTCATAAGGTCCATAAATGCTGCTGGTGCATTTGTTAACCCAAATGACATCACTAAAAATTCATAGTGCCCATACCGGGTTTTGAATGCAGTTTTTGACACATCTGCATCCTTTACCCTCAACTGATGATACCCTGATCTGAGGTCAATTTTTGAAAATACATCGGCTCCCTTAAATTGATCAAACAGATCGTCAATTCTGGGCAATGGATATTTATTCTTCATAGTTACTTTTATTCAACAGCCGGTAATCAATACACAATCTCAAAGTTCCATCCTTTTTCTTCACAAATAGCACCAGAGCTCCCCATGGTGACACACTGGGGCATATGAACCCCTTATCAAGCAACTCTTGCAACTGAGTTTTCAACTCCCTCAATTCAGTGGGTGTCATCCTATAAGGAGCAATGGAAATGGGTCTTTGTGCGGCATTACCTCAATAGCAAACTCGACTTCCCTTTACGGTGGTAAACCGTGCAACTCTTCAGAAATACATCCGGGAAGTCTCTTCGTGGGTATATCATTCAGGTTTGGCTTAGCTTGCCTAGTATCAACCACGTGTGCTAGGTAAGCTTCACAGCCTTTTCTCATCATTCTTCTTGCAACTGTAGCTGAGATAACATTGGACAGGAAATCTGTCCTTTCACCCACAACTGTGATCTCATTACCCTCATAAGTTTTCAGAGAAATTCTCTTCAATTTACAATCAACTATTGCCTGATGACGTGACAATCAGTCCATTCCCAAAATCACGTCAAACTCGTGGAAGGGCAATTCAATTAGGTCTGCTGAGAATTCATACCCCTGAATCCTCAACGGGCAACCTTTATACACCTTATTCACTATCACACTGTGGCCTAGTGGATTTGTGACCAGAATGTCTTGATCACTCTCCTCTACTGGAACTCCCCTCTCTATGGGTAGTTTGATGCAAATGTAGGAATGAGTGGATCCTGGATCCACCAATGCATGTACAGAAGTGTAGTAGAGGGAAAACGTACCCCTGATGACATCCGGGGCAACTCGCTCCTCCTGAGCTCTGATGGCATAGGCCCTTGCTGGTATTCTAGTGTCTGGCCTTTCAGTTGACTCAGATGTAGGCCTCAGTGATGGACCAGCAGTCTCAGGTTTACTAGGTTTCCTACCCCTTTGTGGTGCAAGAGCAGGTCTGTCAGTTTGTGTTGGAGCAACAGTAGTAGTCCTCTTTGGACAATTCTTGATCTGATGTTCTGTCGATCCACACCGTAAGCATGCACTGGTCATTCGCCAACATTCCCCCTTATGCCACTTCTGACAGTACTGACAGGCAGAAGATGCAGGGGCTAGTCCCCTGAACACCGTCACTGGAGAGCTACCCATTGATGGTGTGGACTGGCCTCTCCTAGGTGTAAAGCGTGGTGCAGGCCCCTGAGGCCCGACCACGACCACTGTGGTGGTCCTGAACTCTGAGCAGGAGGACCCTTACTCTTTTTGCTGGGAGCAGAGAATGCACTGGACTGACCCGGACCTCTCTTCTGCTATCTTTCCCTTCTATTTTGTTCATTGATTCTAACCCTTTCCACTTTTGATGCTGCATCTACCAGTTTAGCAAAATCTGTAATCTCCAGTGCTGTGATCATGACTTTAATGTTGTCATTGAGCCCTTCTTCAAACCGTCTGCAACTCTCTGCCTCTGTAGGGACTATCTCCCTCCCATATCTACTCAGTCTGACAAATTCACGCTCATACTCAGCTACTGACAACTGTCTCTATCTCAGACTAATAAATTCCCTTCTTCGCTCCTCTAAATACACTTTGCTAATATATTTCTTCCTGAACTCTGTGAGGAAGAATTCCCAAGTGATCCGTTCAGGTTGCACCTCACTGGTCACTGTGTCCCACCACTGATATGCATCATCCTGAAGTAGTGACACAGCACCCACCAGGTTCTGCTCGGGGGTGCAGTTTAGCTATTTCAGTACTCTAATGGTTTTGTCCAACCAATTTTCTGCAGCCATGGGATCATCCTCCCTCTTTCCAAAGAAGTCTACAGTCCCATGTTTTTGTAATTTCTCCAGATGGGATTTTTGTGGTGCTGGTGGAGGTTGTGGCTGTGGTTGTGGTGGTGGAATTGCCCCCATCATTTGCCGGTAGAATTCAGTCATTTGCTGAAATAACGCAAACTGAGGTTGGGCAGGTGCTTCAGCTGCTGGTGGAGCAGATTCTCTCTTGCCCCCAGACTAAGCCCTTGGTGGAGCATGACTCTTCACCTCTTCATCAACTGCTCTTTGCGAAGCAGGATCCATAACCTATTCAAAATGAGAAAACAAACAGATCTGCTGTCAGTGTCACCTCAACACTTATAAATGCAATGCAATGGTATGTACTCTATCTAGACCCAGAAACGCCTAAACCGATGCTCTGATACCACTAAATGTGACACCCCTTACCCGTCTACAGTGTAGCCGAGCAAGTTATGCCACTCAGTGTGTCGGAACACCAATTCATGTTTCAATTTCAATTAATCCTTTTTAATTCATTTATTTATAATTTTTGATAAATCTAAATTTTTCCATAAATTTTATAGAAAATCTGGCAGAGTATCGGCTATGAATTGGAAAAATAGTTCTTCTGAACCTGTTAAAAACACTTCCAATAATATCATCACATTATTCTCAATCAACCTCCAATATATTCTCAACAATTTCTCAATTCACTTCAGTATCTCAAAAATTCAATTCAATTCAAAACACAATCAACTCAATGAAAAATGCTCAATTTATTACTGAACATATTCCATATATACTTACATCAAAAGCATAATTACATGAATTTATAATATACATTACAGAAGGTTACAAAATATCAAAATATCAAAATATCAAAATGGCCTAATGTCCTACCAAATGCACTGCAATGTGAGGTGACTCTGAACTCTGAGTACAGATATGAAGGCTCACCCTGTATGAGGCCTGCTGGACTCCCCAGCTATGTCTCCAGTACCTGCGCGTGGCAAAAGTGATGCGCTAAGCAATTCTGCTTAGTGGTGACAATATAAAATAAAATAAAATAAAATAAAATAAAATAAAATAAAATAAAAACATGTGTACAGAATGTATGTTTACATTTTTGGGTGAACTAAGTCTCAAATGTTTATTGCAATATTATTCAATTGAAGTTTGGTAAGATTTATTAATACTGCCCGAGTAACCTATACTAGTTGGATCGGATCGATAAATGGGTAAGCTGATCGGGTACTAAGTACCTCGGACCATCACACCATCGGTCACATTGTGTCTCCCGGTGTGCAACAGAATAGCTAATAAGCTATAATAATTATCGGGGATTAAACCCGAGCATAACAACTCAATATCATAGCCAAAGGCTATTATGTCACAGAATGGCATGGAAAGCCATGAAATACAGAATGGCATGAAGCCATATGCAGTACTGCTAACAGAACCCTATTGGCATGCCAAACTATCCAAACCAATCACATTAGGCCTACTAGGGCATTAACACTTTCATTTATGTAATTCTTTGAAATTGAATTTTTATGATTACTATTCATTTCATTGGTCAACCAAAATGTTGACTTTTGCATTGACAATAGGTAAATTAGTTTAAATATCATCAACATACCACATTTTGCATTTTAAACTTGTTGGTATTGGTTGCCAATACCATCTCTAAGTTTAAAGTGAATTGGACAGAATTTTCAGTTTTCAAGATTTGGGTTTACTGTTCCATTAGTCACCTTTGCAGTGGGAATTTGGAAAAATGATCAACATGAAAGTTGTTCCTTATTTTGTCTAGTTGAATTTCATTTTTTGAATCACTCCATTTGGAGTTTTGTAGCTCAAGTTATGGCCTAAAAACCATAACTGGCCGGATTGGACAGATTCCAAAATTCTGGGTAAAATTGTTTCTGCCAGATTTGGTAACTCAAGTTTGGTTGGCAATTTGACTAGGTTATGGTCATAATTTGGGTCAGGTTTCTTCATGAAAGTTGTTGGTCTATATGTCGTTTTGTTGCTGGTAAAATTTCAGGTCAATTGGGCCTTTCTACATTGAGTTATGGCCAAATGACCAAACACTGTTCATTTGGTCATTTTGCCCAGACAGATTGCAGGTCACCCAGATTAGGGCAAACTTTTGGTCAAGTTGGTTTGGTTTTCTAGGCATGGTTTCTTCTTCAAAGTTGTGAAATTATGTGTCTAGTTTCATTTCAAATTGGCCTTGCACCAATTGGACCTCTATATTTCAATTTATAGCTGTCCAAATAGGCTGGACTCACATCCACACCTGCAGGTCACACAAGGCAGCCACTCCAACCTCAAATCCCATAACCCAAATCACTTCATTTTTGTTTCAAACCAAACCAAATGGTCACTAATTGACCATTAAAACCTACTCCCATCATCACAAGATCAAAGTCTCATTCTTCAACCCAAACCCTAACTCAACATTTCAAAACCATGCATTATCATTGCATTTATCAATTCACTTATAAGATACACATTAAGGGCAGCCATACTAGCATGTTAACTCTCCAAAAATCATTACCATATTACCCTAACCATGGCTGCCAAAATTTAGGGTTAGCATACCAATGGTGTTTCATCAAATTTCTTTGTCATTTACACATATTTATAGTTCTTAAACATGAAATTAAAGTGAAATTCAAGGTTTAGGTCACTAACTTCTTTTAGCTCAAATCCAAGCCAACCAAAACTTTAATTTTTCTTCAAAATTTTGCTGCCCAAAGCTTCCTCAAGGTGTGGGGTGAATTTTTTGTGAAGACAACTAGGGCTTTTGGTGGAAGAAAGCTAGGGAAATGAAGGCTTAGAAATTTGTTAATGGTGGTTATGGTGGAATGGTTCACGGCAAGAGGAAGAAGAAAGAAAGAAAAGTCTGATTTTCTTCATTTTCCAGCCCATTTGAACTCTTTTAAGTTAGTTTATGCCATGTGTCACCATGTAATTGGGTGAAGGCACACTAATGACATCATGTGATGTCATAAATTCCCATTTAATTCATTTTTTTTCTTTTCTTTTCTACTCATTTTCAATTTTATTTTTAGTAATATTTATTCACATTTTATGTCATAATAATTATTTACTTAACCGGACAAGTTGGCCAAAAAACATCTCTGAAGACGAAATGACCAAAATGCCCTCCGTTTGGCTTAACGGGCCAAAATTGTTTGTACCGATTGAAAATTTTTTCTAAGCATTTCCTTGGCATTCTAATGCCATAAGAACCTCAATAACCCTTCTCTGGAGTCCCAATAATTATTTTATAATTTTCCCCCAGGTCTAGGGCTCCTAGTTGCGAGAACCGCAACTTCTTACTAGGTTACCTATCGCTAGGGCACCGGCTCATTTAACTTGGTTGTATTTTATTTCTAAAATTTTTACTAAATTCTTCTTATTAATATTTGAGTTAATTATGGTTCCTCACTTTAGTTTAAATATTTTTTCGGACGTTCTAGCTGTCCGGACCAACACTAGTCACCGGAATAGTAGAATGTACGGAGTTGCTACCGGGAGGGTGTTACACTAACAGAGGAATGCAGTGCCATGCTGCAAAACAAACTGTCTCCAAAGTTGAAAGATCCAGGGAGCTTCTTCATACCTTGCCTCATTGGTAATAAGAAAATAGACAAGGCCCTCTACAATCTTAGGGCAAGCGTCAGTTTAATGCCTCTATCAATATGAAAAAAGTTGGAGATCGAGGAACTGAAGCCCACAATAATCTCATTGTAATTGGCTGATCGATCTGTTAAATATCCTGTGGGCATACTTGAGAACATCCCTATCAAAGTGTGCAAATTCTTCATTCTAGTGGACTTTGTTGTCCTTGAGATGGAAGAAGATGTTCAAATTCCTATCATATTGGGAAGACCATTCTTGGCAATCGCCGGAGCCATCATAGATGTAAAAAATGGGCGACTAACCCTCAAGGTAGGAGAAGAAGAGGTGGAGTTCAATTTTTTTGACACAATGAAACACAAATTTGAACCTGATGAATGCTTCAAGGTTGACACAATTGACGAACAAGTTGAAAAGAATTTCATAAGACACATCCTAAAGATCCTCTTGAAGCATGTATTATGCACAACCACACAGTGGATGATGAAAATACAGAAATAGTAGCTTGTGCACAACAATTAGTAGCTCATCCACCCCTACCCTTAGATAAAGCTTCCAAGATGGAGAAGTTGAAGGAGGAACAAACCAAAGGTAAGCTCCAGGAAAACGCTAAACAGGTAGAGCTTAAACCTCTCCCTCCTCGCTAAGGTACGCATTTCTAGACTCAAATTCCAAATATCCTGTTATAATCAATGCTAGCCTGTCTAAGTTAGAAGAGGAAAAATTGTTAAGAGAACTTAGGATCCATAGCAAACCCATAGGGTATAAAATAGAAGACCTGAAGGGAATCAATCCTTCGATTTGCATGCATAGGATACCCAAGGAAGAAAACAGTAAACCCACAATCGAACACCAAAGAAGACTTAACCCAAACATAAAAGAAGTAGTCAAGAAAGAAATTTTGAAACTATTAGATGCAGCTATCATATACCCAATTTCTGATAGTAAATGGGTTAGTCCAGTACATATAGCTCCTAAGAAAGGTGGGACAACTGTTATCCAAAATGCAAACAATGAACTAATCCCTACTAAAGTAGTCACTGGTTGGTGAATGTGCATAGATTATAGGAAACTAAACAGTACTACCAGAAAAGACCATTTCCCTCTCCCTTTCATTGACCAAATGTTGGGAAGGTTAGTGAAACACTCTTATTTCTGTTATCTAGATGGGTATTCAGGATTCTTTCAAATCCCTATTCACCCAGAAGACCAAGAAAAGACAGCATTCACTTGTCCCTATGGAACATTTACATATAGGAGAATGCCTTTTGGTCTTTGTAATGCCCCTGCTACCTTTTAAAGATGCATGATGGCTATCTTTTTTTATTATATTGAAGATATCATGGAAGTTCTTATGGATGATTTTTCTGTCTAGGGAACTACTTTTGATGATTGCCTAGCTAATTTATCTAAGGTATTGCTAAGATGTGAAGAATCAAACCTGATCCTAAATTGGGAAAAATGCCACTTCATGGTAAGGGAAGGCATAGTTCTGGGACATTTGATATCAAAAAAAGGAATTGAAGTTGATAAGGCAAAAATTGATATCATTGAAATCATGTTACCACCAGCAACAATCAAGGGAGTACGAAGCTTTTTGGGACATGCAGGATTCTACAGAAGATTCATTAAGGACTTTCCCAAAATATTTAAGCCACTTACCAACTTGTTAAGTCAAGATGTTCCCTTTGATTTTGATGAAAATTGTCTTGTCTCCTTTAACAGGATCAAAGAAGCCCTGATATTAGCACCAATATTGCAGCCACCAAATTGGGAGCTACCATTCGAGGTGATGTGCGACGTGAGTAACTTTGTAGTTGGAGTAGTGCTCAGGCGAAGAAAAGATAAAAAGCTCCATGCTATTTATTATTCTAGTAAGACACTCGATGATGCACAAATCAATTATGCCACCACAGAGAAGGAATTCCTAGCAGTGGTGTTTGCAATGGACAAGTTTAGATCTTACCTCATTGGGTCAAAAGTCATTGTATTCACAGATCATGCTGCAATCCGGTACCTTATGAAAAAGAAGAAAGCAAAACCAAGGCTGATTCGATGGATTCTACTCCTGCAAGAATTTGACCTTGAAATCAAGGACAAAAAAGGATCCAAAAATGTAGTAGCTGACCATCTTTCTAGACTAAAATTGGAGTACACAGAGGACTTCGAAGATTTGCCAATTAATGATTCATTTCCTGATGAGCAATTACTTGCATTCTCCAAAGCTCCATGGTACGCTGACTTTGTTAATTTTCTTGTATGCAAAGTACTGCCTTCAAACATGACTTATCAGCAAAGGAAGAAATTCCTACATGATGTGAGATATTACTTTTGGGAGGAACCTCTAATGTACAAGAGATGTAATGATGGACTGATAAGAAGATGCATACCAGAGGAAGATATGGAAAGTATCATTTATCACTGCCATTCATCACTATATGGAGGACACTTCGGCATTTAAAAAATCGCAGCCAAGATTTTACAAGTAGGGTTTTACTGGCCACATTTGTTTAAGGATGTAAGATCCTTTGTGCTAGGATGTGATCAATGCCAAAGAACAGGTAATAGTTCAAGGAGGAATGAAATGCCACTACATGGTATACTTGAGATAGAATTGTTTGATGTATGGGGAATAGACTTCATGGATGGGGAATAGACTTCATGGGCCCATTTCCCTCTTCCCATGGAAACAAGTATATTCTGGTTGGAGTTGATTATGTATCAAAATGGGTAGAAGCAATTGCAACACTAACCAACGATGCTAGAGTGGTCATAAGGTTCCTTAAGAAGAACATCTTCACAAGATTTGACACGCCTCGAGCAATAATCAGTGATGGAGGAAGTCACTTCTGCAACTAACAATTCGAAATACTACTGAAAAAGTATGGAGTGACTCACAAGGTGGTGACACCTTATCATCCTCAAACCAGCGGTCAAGTAGAAATCTCAAACAAGGAATTGAAGCAGATTTTGTAGAAAACTGTAAACAGATCCAGGAAGGACTGGTGCATGAAGTTAGATGATGCACTATGGGCATACCGTACTACATATAAAACTCCAATTGGCACAACACCCTTCCGACTGGTTTATGGAAAATCATATCATCTCCCTATTGAACTTGAGCATAAAGCTTATGGGCAATTCAGATCCTAAACTTTGACCTCAAAGCTGCTGGTGAGAAAAGACTCCTGCAACTGAATGAGTTAGAAGAAATCCGATAGGATGCATACAAAAATGCCAAAATCTTCAAGGATAAAACCAAAAGATGGCATGACAGGCGCATAGCAAGGAAAGAGATAAAAGAAGGAGATCTTGTCCTATTGTTCAACTCTAGATTGAAACTCTTTCCAGGGAAGCTTAAATCAAGATGGTCCGGACCTTTCAAGGTCACCCAAGTCTTCCCACATGGAGTAGTAGAAGTGTGGAGCGAAACCTCAAGTGCATTTAAGGTCAATGGGCAGTGGCTGAAGCCTTACTTTCAGGGAGAACCTATAGAAACGGGAGTCAATTGCACTCTCGACCATCCTACCGACAGACCATAAATAAGCAAAATCCAGCTAAAGACTATAAACAAGCGCTTTTTGAGAGGCAACCCAAAGATTTTTCTGAATTTTTCTTTTTTATCCTTTTTCATATTGATTTTTGTTTCATACTCATTAGTATTTCATTTTGTAGGATTTTTTTTTGGAAAGAGGAGTAGAGATCAAGAGAGGAAAGGAATCACCAAGTCAAAACCACAAAAGGAAAATTTGGACAAAATCAGGGAAATAGCTCTATTGCTAAACTTTACATCCATTTCATGTGTTGTGGTAATAAAAATTTTTCATTTGAAAAAAATTTGGAAAAATCAGAAAATTAGACAGGTCGTGTACTGATTTTACACGCCTCGTGTAACTTTCTGGAAGTCCATAAATTTCTTGCATTTTTTAACTATGAGAGAGATAGAAAGTTACACGGGTCCATAGACTAATTTACATGGACCATGTAATGTCTCCAGCAGAATAACGTAAAGCTAAAAAGTTACACGGGCCTCCTTGTATTTGACACGGGCTGTGTAACATATCCAGTAAAGCAACTCGAGAAACAGAAAGTTACACGGGTCCCAGAGCTCAATTACATGGGCCGTGTACTACGACAGAATTTAAAATTTTCGAGCAGAAATTTATACGGCCCTGCATGTTGGGACCCTTGTAGTGATACATGACCCGTGTAGCATGTCACAGATGCGACTCCTGGGGTGCAAAATGCGCGAAATGAAGAGTCCTAATGACTATTTAAATAAACCCCTAGCATTAAAACCATTCACAAACACAAAACCCTTCATTTCCTCCCTTCCTAGCCTATAAAAACCTCTCAAATCTCATCTCCCTTCACCAAACCCTACTATTCTCCTTCCCAAAAACTCATCCATGGCTCCTGTAAAGAGATCTGTAAGAAGGATCAGCTCTTCCTCGAGGCAAAGAGGAGAATCCTCACCCTCTCCACCTCAGCCTCCACCCCAATGCCCAAGAACAAGGGTAGCTTCTCCCCAACCATCCCAACAAGCGCATCCTCCATCGCAACCACAGCCACAACCCACTCCACAACCCGAAATCTCCATTCCTTGGGGATTTCATGATGATGCCCATAAGGCAATGTGCACCCAGCTTCATGCCCAAAAAATAAGCTCCACTAAATACATGGATTTTCCACTTTTGGAGCAAATCGGGCTGCAGGGTGAAATCAATGGGCTACTTGATAGCGTCGAGTGGACTAGATTCGCCCAACTCCAATTTTCAGCATACAAGGACACCACGCTGGAATTTTTGGGCAGTTTCAAGGCCACATTATGGCCCACCGATAGGAAAGATAGGGGTAGGATTGAATTTTGCTTCCTCTGTGACACCCCTTACCCGTGTACTGTATACCCGAGTAAGTAATGCCACACGGTGTACCGGCACACTCTAATATACCTTAATTAATTTTCATCATAATTTTGGATATAACTTGTAAAATATAACTCATTTAAGTCATTTATTGAATTCATAATTTATTTGAGGTTCCGAAAATTTTAAAGAAAATCCGGCAGAATACCGGCTAAAAATGGAGAAAACAGTTCTTCGGAACCTGTTAAAAACACTTCCAATAAACAAATTCATTCATTCTCAACTCCAATATCAACACAAAACTCAATATCAAGATTTCAACATTTCAATTTCTATTCTCATTCATCATTCACATGTGATGTTCACATATAAATCACAAGTAAACATTTACTTTTCCATTAACAAATACAATTTTCATAATTTACATATACATCAATATACATTACACAAGTTCAATTACATATGAAGAAAAATCAAAATTAAGTTACAAAATGTCAAAATGACACCTAGTGTCCTACCAATGCACAGCAGAAGTTGAGGTGACACGGACAGCGAAGCTGCGGATGGACTCACCCGATCTGTGGTCTCTGGGCTCATTATCGGGGTCTCCAGTACCTACGCGTGGCAAAAGCAACGCGCTAAGCAATAATGCTTAGTGGTGCAATAATATAATAGAAGAAAATAGCAAGAAAATGAATGTGTATAGAATGTGTATGCTTTCTTTGTTTGGTATTGGTATATCCATTATTTCGTTAACGTTGTTCACTTTTATTCATTTGGTTGCCCCAAGTAACCTACACTAGACGCATCGGATGGATAACGGGTAAAGCGCCTTTGGGTACCTAGCACCTCGGGCCGTCACACCATCGGTCACATATGCATCTCCGGTGTGCAGAGCGACTAACAAGTCAGTAAATAATATCGTGCACAAGGCCAAGTCTTAATACAAAGTCGAATGGATAAAAGCCATGAAATCACGGAATGGCATATTGCCATGTGCGATCGCTAATCGAACCCTATTGGCATGCCAAACTATCCAAACCAATCTTGTTAGGTATACTAGGGCATTTGAAACTTTTAAATTCTTCAATTTGTGAATTTCATGTTTTGGTGTTACTATTCACCTCATTGGTCAACAAAAATATTGACTTTTGGATAGAAAATATGTACATTGACTTTGGCACTCCCAACATACCACATTTTGTGTTTAAAACTTGTTGGCATTAAGTGTTAATACCATTTCAAGTTTAAACCAACACAAGCAGAATTTTCAGTTTTGGTGAGTCAACTTCACTGTTCCATTGGACACTGTTGCTGTGGGAATTTGAAGAAATGTAAAACATGAAAGTTGTTCCTTATTTTGTCTAGTTGAATTTCCTTTTTTGAATCACTCCATTTGGAGTTTGTAGCTCTAGATATGGTCCAAAAACCACAGCTGGCCGGATTCCCATTCTGCAGAAATTACCATATCTACAGTAACATGAACAGTGACTTCCACTGCCATTTAGGTTAGGTTCTGGCCATAATTTGGGGTAGGTTCCTTCATGAAAGTTGTTTGTCTATGTCTTAACGTATTGCTGAAAACATTTCAGGTCAATTGACCATATCTACAGTGAGTTATGGCCAAATGAACAGTTACTGTTCATTTGGTCAATTCTGCAGAATCAGTGGCAGGGTATCCGGATTGGGGCCAAGTTTTGGTCCTCTTGCTTTGGTCTTTTGGGCATGGTTTCTTCAGCAAAAATGTGCCATTATAAGCCTAGTTTCATGTCCAATTGGCCAAACACCAATTGGACCAACACAGCCCAAGTTATGGCAGTGCAAGTGGACTGAATTTTCAGTCCCTCTGCTCTTGTCTAAGGCAACTGCAACTTCACTTTGCAATCCTATTTTTCAGTCCATTCTATGGTCAACTTACCTAAAATAGTCACTAATTGACCATTAAAAAGTTCTCTAACAATTTCCTAAGCCAAGTCACATTTTCACCTTTCCAAACCCTAATGTCCAAATCAATTTGCTCATAAACTTTAATTAACATGCTTAGTTCAATATCCATGCATATTAATACCTTAACCATCATTTCTAGCCACTCTAAGTTTATTAAACAATCAAACTCATCCTTCCATAGGGCTGCCGAAAATTGAAGGTACCCTTAACACATATAATTTACTTCAATTTCTTAAAATCTCTTAGCTCAAAATGATGTTCTAACTAAGATTAAAAGAGTGAAAATGAAAGTGTAGCACTAACCTTGAGTGGCAGAATTTCCCAAGCCCCTAAACTTCACTTTCTTTCTCCTTCTTGGCTGCCAAAAGGTTTAGCAAGGTGCTAGGGCAAATTTTAGTGAAAGATCTCTAAGGTTTTAGGGTGAAATGAAGAGGGAATTTAAGGTTTGGATTGAAAATCAATGGAGGTGGTTCTAGGTATGTTTCGGCTGGTTTTCTTGAAAGGGAGATGGCTGCTACATTTTTGTTAATTTGGTCTTTATTTAGTCCTTTTTATTTGTTGGTTAATTAGTTGTTTAAATAGGATTGGTTATAGTTTTTAAATGACATCTTCATGATGTCATTAATAAGCATTTTTCTCATTTTCTTTTTCTTCCTTCACTACTCAATTTCAATTTAAATTGTTAGTAATGTTTCTTCATATTTTATGTCATATTAATTATTTACTCAACTGGACAAGTCGGCCAAAAATCACCTCGGAAAGCGAAATGACCAAAATGCCCTCCGTTTGGCTTAACGGGTCAAAATTGTCTGTCTGGATTGAAAAAATTTTTCTAGGTATTTTCTTGGCATTCTAATGCCATGGGAACCTCAATAACCCTTCTCTGGAGTCCCAAAAATTATTTTATAATTTTTCTCCAGTCTAGGGCTCCTCGTTGCGAACCGCAACTTCCCTCTGTTACCCATCGCTTGGGCACCGCTCGTTTAACTCGGTTGTATTTTATTCCTAAAATTTTTACTAAATTTTTCTTATTAATATTTGAGTTAATTATGGTTCTGACATTAATTTAAATATTTTTCCGACATTCTAGTGTCAGGATCGACACCGATCACCGAGCATGGGGACGTCTGGAGTAGTTCACGGAGGGTGTTACAACTCTTCCTCTAATTTAAATTTCGTCCTCGAAATTTACGATGCAAACAGTTGAGAGGCTGTTGCCTCATCGTCTCTTCACTTTCCCAAGTTGCCTCCTCGGTGTTGTGGTGCCTCCAAAGCACTTTCACCAATGGAATTTGCTTGTTCCTCAATTCTTTTACATCCTGAGCCAGGATCCATAGAGGTTCTTCTTCATATGTCAAATCCGGCTGTATTTCAATCTCTTCCCTGGAGATGACATGTGAAGGATCTGAGTGGTATCTTCTGAGCATGGACACGTGGAATACATTGTGGATCTTATCCAGCTCTGGTGGCAAAGCTAGCCTATAGGCCACTGGACCCACACGTTCAATGACTTCATATGGGCCAATGAACCTAGGGCTCAACTTACCTTTTCTTCCAAACCTCAATACCTTCTTCCACGGTGACACCTTGAGGAACACTTTGTCGCCAACCACATATTCTATTTCTTTTCTCTTCAGGTCGGCATAAGATTTACATGCATGCGAGGCAACCTTCAGATTTGCTTTGATTTGTTTCACTTTCTCCTCGATCTGTTTCACAGTGCAGCCCCACCATTTGTCTTCGCCCAATTCAGTCCGGACTGCTGAGTTCTACATTTTCTCCCATACAATTGCTTCATATGGGGCCATTTGAATGCTAGCTTGGTAGCTATTGTTGTATGCAAACTCGCGATGGAGGTATCTATCCCAACTTCCCTCAAACTCAATGACACAACTCCTCAGCATATCCTCAAGGACCTGACATATATTTCATGTTATTGTTATCATTTCTATTCAATATGTGTATCAATTTCATTGGTTTCAATTGTTTACAGATTACTCTTTCTGATTGCCCATCCGTCTGAGGATGGAAAGCTGTGCTGAAATGGAGTTGTGTACCCAAGGACTCATGCAACTTCTTCCAAAATCTTGATGTAAACCTTGGGTCTCGATCAGATATGATGGAAAGTGGAATTCCATGCAGTCTAACTATCTCACTGATATACAATTACGCTAACTTCTCCGGTGAGTAGTCGGTCTAATCGCGAGAAAGTGTCTTGACTTGGTCAATCTATCCACTATTACCTATCTTTGCATCATGTTTCTTAGGGTGAGAGGTAGACCACTTACAAAATCCATGGTGACCGATCCCATTTCCATTCGGTATGCGTATGGTGTAGCAAACCCGATGGAACTTGATGTTCTGCCTTGACTTGCTGATATGTCAAGCATTTAGTCACATAGTCAGCTATGTCTTTCTTCATACCAGGCCACCAATACTGAAGCTTCAGATCATGATACATCTTTGTACTTCCTGGGTGCATAGCATATACATATACACTAGTGTGTGCCTCTTTTAGAATATTGGCCTTCAATTCCCCATCATCTGGTACACACAGTCTTCCTTTGTAATACAGACACCCATTTACCTTCACCTCATAATCAGTTGCTTTTCCTTCTGGGATTTTGCTCATAATGGCCGTTAATTTTCCATCTGCCATTTGCCCATCCAAAATCTGTATGTGAGTTTGGCCTCACTTGCAACTCAGCCAAAATAGCTCCATCTCGAATCAAAGTTAGACGGGCATTCAATGATCTCAAAGCTGTGATGGACTTTCTGCTCAAAGCATCAGCAACTACATTTGCCTTCCCAGGATGGTAGTCAATTACACAGTCATAATCCTTCATGAACTCAATCCATCGCCTCTGTCTAAGGTTGAGCTCCTTTTGGGTTGGCAAATATTTCAGGCTTTTGTGGTCTGTGTAAATGTAGCACCTTTCACCATACAAGTAATGCCTCCATATCTTCAGTGCGAAGATAATTGCTGCAAGCTCTAGATCATGGGTAGGGTAGTTCTGTTCATGTGGCCTTAGCTGCCTAGAAGCATAAGCGACCACCTTTCCCTCTTGCATCAATACACACCCTAACCCATTATGAGAAGCATCACTATAGACCACGAAGTCCTTTCCTGACACTGGCTGTGTTGCTGCGGTGCCTCTGTCAACATAGCCTTTAACCTCTCAAAGCTGTGCGACACTTGTCATTCCATCAAATCGACATTCTTGTGTAACAACTTGGTCATTGGAGCGCTATTAAGGAAAATCCTTCACAAATCTTACGTAATACCCGGCTAGCCCCAAGAAGCTTCGACCTCGATTGTGTTTACGGGAGGCTTCCATTCCATCATCGCTTCTATTTTCTTGGGATCCACCTAATCCCATCGGTGACACTATGTGTCCAAGGAATGCAATCTCATTCAACCAAAAGTCACACTTGGACAACTTAGCATACAGCTTCTTTTCTCTCAGGGTTTGTAGAACAATCCTCAAATGCTCATCATGTTCTTCCCTGGTCTTGGAATACACCAGAATATCATCAATAAAGATCACTATGAACCGATCTAGGTATGGATGGAAGATACGGTTCATAAGGTCCATAAATGCCACTGGTGCATTTGTTAGGCCAAAGGGCATCACCAGAAACTCATAATGCCCATATCGTGTCCTGAATGCAGTCTTGGGCACATCTACATCCTTCACCCTCAACTGATGATACCCTGATCTGAGATCAATCTTAGAAAATACTCCTGCTCCCTTCAGCTGATCAAACAGATCATCAATTCTAGGCAACGGATATTTGTTCTTCACAGTCACTTTATTCAACTGCCGGTAATCAATACAAAGCCTCAAGGTCCCATCCTTCTTTTTCACAAATAGCACTGGAGCTCCCCATGGTGACACACTGGGGCGTATGAACCCCTTATCAAGCAACTCTTGTAACTGAGTTTTCAACTCCCTCAATTCAGTGGGTGCCATCCTATAAGGAGCAATGGAAATGGGTGCTGTACCCGGCAGTGTCTCAATAGCAAATTCAACTTCCCTTTCTGGTGGCAAACCAAGCAACTCTTCGGGAAATACCTCTGGGAAGTTTCTTACTGTGGGTATGTCACCCAGGTTTGGCTTAGCCTGCCTAGTATCCACCACATGTGCTAGGTAGGCTTCACAGCCTTTTCTCATCATTCTTTTTGCAACTGTGGCTGAGATGACATTGGACAAGAAATCTGTCCTTTCACCCACATGATGATCTCATTGCCCTCGAAGTTTTCGGAGAAATCCTTTTATTTGCAATCAACTATTGCACGATGACGTGACAACGGTCCATTCCCAAAATCACGTCAAACTCATGGAAGGGCAACTCAATCAGTGCGCCAAGAATTCATGCCCCTGAATCCTCAACGGGCAACCCTTGTATACTTTGTTCACTACCACATGCAGAGCCCAATGGATTAGTGACCGAATGTCTTGGTCACTCTCCCTACCAATATCCCCCTTTCTACGGGTAGGTTGATGCAAATGTAGGAATGAGTGGATCCTGGATCCACCAATGCATGCAGGAGTATTGTAGAGGAGAACGTGCCCCGATGACGTCAGGGCATCTTGCTCCTCCCGAGCTCTCGGGGCATAATTTACGGCGGTGGTGCATTATCCGGCCTCTGCTGGCTCAGATGTAGGCCTATGTGATGGTCCCACTCCGTCAGATTTGCCAGATTTTCTACCTCTCGTGGTGCGGGAGGCGGTGCATGCGCTTGTGTTGGAGCAGTTGTAGTGGTTCTGCGTGGACAATTTCTCAGCTGATGCTCTGTCGACCCACATCTCAAGCAGGCACTAGTTACTCTCCAACACTCCCCCTTGTGCCATTTAAGGCAGTGTGGACATGCAGAAGATGTTGGGGCTGGTCCCCTGAACCCCATCCCTGGAGAGCTGCCCACTGATGGTGTGGACTGACCTCTCCTAGGGGTGAACTGTGGCCTGGGCCCCTGAGACTGACCCTGACCATGTGGCTGAGCTGAACTCTGTGCAGGTGAACCCTTGAACTTCTTTCCAAATGCAGGGGCTGAGCTAGACTGACCAGGTCCCCTCTTCTGCTGTCTCTCCCTTCTGGTCTGCTCACTGATTCTCACTTTTTCAACTCTTATTGCAGCTTCCACTAGCTTGCTAAATTCTGTGATTCCCAAGGCAGTGAGCTGGATCTTGATGTTGTCATTTAGTCCCTCTTCAAATCTCTTGCACCTTTCAGCTTCATTAGGGACTATCTCCCTTCCATAGCGGCTCAATCGAACAAATTCCTTCTCATACTCGGCCACTGACAACTGCCTCTGCCTCAGATTAATGAACTCTCTTCTTCTCTCTTCCAGGTATACAGTACCCACATATTTCTTCTTGAATTCGGAGAGGAAGAAGTCCCAAGTTACAGCTTCTGGCTGCACTTCACTGGACACAGTGTCCCACCATTCGTAGGCATCGTCTTGTAACAAGGATACAGCAGCTTCTAAGTTCTGCTCTGGGGTGCAGTGAAGTTGTTTTAAGACTCTGCCCGTTCTGTTCAACCAATTTTCGGCTGCAACAGAGTCATCTTCCCTCTTGCCGAAGAAATCCACCGCCCCAAACTTTCTTAGCCTTTCCAGGTGTGATTTCTGCTGTGGAGCTGGTGGTGGTGGTGGTGGTGCTGGCATTACTCCGGCCATTTGTCTAAAGAAGTCGGCCATTTGTTGGAACATGGCCTGTGGGGGCTGAGCAGGCTCTGCCTGAGCTGGCGGAGTAGGTTCTCCCCTACCCCCAGTCTCAGCTGCTACCGGTGGAGCATGACTCTCCACTTCCTCCTCAACTGCCCTCTGAGATGAAGGGTCCATATCCTATTCAAAATAAGAAAAACAAACAGATATGCATTAGTGTCACCTCGACTCTTACAAATGCAATGCATGGTATGGACTCAATCTAGGACCAAAAACGCCTAAACCGTGCTCTGATACCACTAAATGTGACACCCCTTACCCGTGTACTGTATACCCGAGTAAGTAATGCCACACGGTGTACCGGCACACTCTAATATACCTTAATTAATTTTCATCATAATTTTGGATATAACTTGTAAAATATAACTCATTTAAGTCATTTATTGAATTCATAATTTATTTGAGGTTCCGAAAATTTTAAAGAAAATCCGGCAAAATACCGGCTAAAAATGGAGAAAACAGTTCTTCGGAACCTGTTAAAAACACTTCCAATAAACAAATTCATTCATTCTCAACTCCAATATCAACACAAAACTCAATATCAAGATTTCAACATTTCAATTTCTATTCTCATTCATCATTCACATGTGATGTTCACATATAAATCACAAGTAAACATTTACTTTTCCATTAACAAATACAATTTTCATAATTTACATATACATCAATATACATTACACAAGTTCAATTACATATGAAGAAAAATCAAAATTAAGTTACAAAATGTCAAAATGACACCTAGTGTCCTACCAATGCAATGAAGTTGAGGTGACACGGACAGCGAAGCTGCCGGATGGACTCACCGATGCGTGGTCTCACGGGCTCACGATCGGGGTCTCCAGTACCTACGCGTGGTAAAAGCAACGCGCTAAGCAATAATGCTTAGTGGTGCAATAATATAATAGAAGAAAATAGCAAGAAAATGAATGTGTATAGAATGTGTATGCTTTCTTTGTTTGGTATTGGTATATCCATTATTTCGTTAATGTTGTTCACTTTTATTCATTTGGTTGCCCCAAGTAACCTACACTAGGCATTGGATGGATAACGGGTAAAGCGCCTTTGGGTACCTAGCACCTCGGGCCATCACACCATCGGTCACATATGCATCTCCGGTGTGCAGAGCGACTAACAAGCTGTAAATAATATCAGGCACAAGGCCAAGTCTTAATACAAAGTCAGAATGGCTAAAAGCCATGAAATCACGGAATGGCATATTTCCATGTGCAGTACTGCTAACTGAACCCTATTGGCATGCCAAACTATCCAAACCAATCTTGTTAGGTATACTAGGGCATTTGAAACTTTTAAATTCTTCAATTTGTGAATTTCATGTTTTGGTGTTACTATTCACCTCATTGGTCAATAAAAATGTTGACTTTTGGATAGAAAATATGTACATTGACTTTGGCACTCCCAAAATACCACATTTTGTGTTTAAAACTTGTTGGCATTAAGTGTTAATACCATTTCAAGTTTAAACCAACACAAGCAGAATTTTCAGATTTGGTGAGTCAACTTCACTGTTCCATTGGATACTGTTTCTGTGGGAATTTGAAAAAATGTAAAACATGAAAGTTGTTCCTTATTTTGTCTAGTTGAATTTCCTTTTTTGAATCACTCCATTTGGAGTTTTGTAGCTCCAGATATGGTCCAAAAGCCACAGCTGGCCGGATTCCCATTCTGCAGAAATTACCATATCTATAGTAACATGAACAGTGACTTCCACTGCCATTTAGGTTAGGTTCTGGCCATAATTTGGGGTAGGTTCCTTCATGAAAGTTGTTTGTCTATGTCTTAGGTTATTGCTGTAAAAATTTCAGGTCAATTGACCATATCTACAGTGAGTTATGGCCAAATGAACAGTTACTGTTCATTTGGTCAATTCTGCAGAATCAGTGGCAGGGTATCCGGATTGGGGCCAAGTTTTGGTCCTCTTGCTTTGGTCTTTTGGGCATGGTTTCTTCAGTAAAAATGTGCCATTATAAGCCTAGTTTCATGTCCAATTGGCCAAACACCAATTGGACCAACACAGCCCAAGTTATGGCAGTGCAAGTGGACTGAATTTTCAGTCCCTCTGCTGCTGTCCTAGGGCAGCCTGCAACTTCACTTTGCAATCCTATTTTTCAGTCCATTCTATGGTTAACTTACCTAAAATAGTCACTAATTGACCATTAAAATGTTCTCTAACAATTTCCTAAGCCAAGTCATATTTTCACCTTTCCAAACCCTAATGTCCAAATCAATTTGCTCATAAACTTTAATTAACATGCTTAGTTCAATATCCATGCATATTAATACCTTAACCATCATTTCTAGCCACTCTAAGTTTATTAAACAATCAAACTCATCCTTCCATAGGGCTGCCGAAAATTGAAGGTACTCTTAACACATATAATTTACTTCAATTTCTTAAAATCTCTTAGCTCAAAATGATGTTCTAACTAAGATTAAAAGAGTGAAAATGAAAGTGTAGCACTAACCTTGAGTGGCAGAATTTCCCAAGCCCCTAAACTTCACTTTCTTTCTCCTTCTTGGCTGCCAAAAGGTTTAGCAAGGTGCTAGGGCAAATTTTAGTGAAAGATCTCTAGGGTTTTAGGGTGAAATGAAGAGGGAATTTAAGGTTTGGATTGAAAATCAATGGAGGTGGTTCTAGGTATGTTTCGGCTGGTTTTCTTGAAAGGGAGATGGCTGCTGCATTTTTGTTAATTTGGTCTTTATTTAGTCCTTTTTATTTGTTGGTTAATTAGTTGTTTAAATAGGATTGGTTATAGTTTTTAAATGACATCTTCATGATGTCATTAATAAGCATTTTTCTCATTTTCTTTTTCTTCCTTCACTACTCAATTTCAATTTAAATTTTTAGTAATGTTTCTTCATATTTTATGTCATATTAATTATTTACTCAACTGGACAAGTCGGCCAAAAATCACCTCGGAAAGCGAAATGACCAAAATGCCCTCCGTTTGGCTTAACGGGTCAAAATTGTCTGTACCGATTGAAAAATTTTTCTAGGTATTTTCTTGGCATTCTAATGCCATGGGAACCTCAATAACCCTTCTCTGAAGTCCCAAAAATTATTTTATAATTTTTCTCCCGGGTCTAGGGCTCCTCGTTGCGAGAACCGCAACTTCCCTCTGGTTACCCATCGCTTGGGCACCGGCTCGTTTAACTCGGTTGTATTTTATTCCTAAAATTTTTACTAAATTTTTCTTATTAATATTTGAGTTAATTATGGTTCCTGACTTTAATTTAAATATTTTTTCGGACATTCTAGCTGTCCGGACCGACACCGGTCACCGGAATAGTAGGATGTACGGAGTAGTTACCGGGAGGGTGTTACATCCTCGGTGTCAACCGGGTTATGAACATAGACGAGTTCAATGCCATCTTTGGCTTTGACAGCGTCATCCACCAGGAGATCGTTAGGAACCGCATGCTACAACATCAACTTTTGGAGTTCCATTGCCCCAAACACAGAGCCCTATAACTCCAGTAAGTCCAAATCCACGGGCATCACAAGTCCAGCCTTGCACTATATGCATCTGTTCACCACCCACACCATCATGGGCCGTGGCGATAGCCTTGGCATTGTAAACGCCAGCGAGCTATACTTTTTGTGGTGTATGGTAACCGGACAGCGCTGTAGCACTGGCTTCTTTTTGTGTAACCATCTCTGATGCCTTTGTCAATAGTCTACTGGATACATCATGCTTAGTGGCCTTGTCACAACCATTGCCCTCCACTTCGACTATGTTCCAGGACACCACAGGCTACGCTTTATCACTGGAACGTCAAGAATAGATCAAACTATCTGTATATCCATGGAGATATGCAAGAAGGTGGGCAATACATGCTACCTACTAGATGCTGAAGGAAACGCCATCCCCTGGAGAGATACAGCATGAGAAGGACCTGGCGAGACTTCACAGCCTCAAGAAGAAGGCCAAGAGCTAATGTTTCAGGAGTCCCCCGCTCGAGTGCCTCCATACACATCACCACCCACAAACCCAATACTCGCATACCTACAGTGCATGGAGACCACAATCAACAACAGGATGCGAGCAATCAAGGACAGCCTCCAAGAAGCCCACAACAAGTTGGACATGCTAATGGACAAACTAGATGATGAGGAAGAGGAGCCAGCATCACCAGCATCCCCATCATCACCATCAGAGACCTTTTGGAGCTAGGATTATAGGATAGGATCTTTATTGTAATATCTTAAATGCCTTAGTTCTAAACTGCATTAATAGGTCTCTTTTATTTGCTTTATGCCCAAAAATTTTCCATGCTTAATAAATAATATGCTTTCTTATAATCTTTGTACACTATCTCTGATTTTGCATATTATTTTAACATTGAGGACAATGTTTGGTTTGAGTTTGGGGGGGGGGGGGGGATACAAGTGCATTGCATATCATTACATTTGCATATCATTACATGCACATCATTACATTGTTTAAATTCAGCTACATTATTCTTGTGTATTAAAATTTTTGAAAAATTTTTGAGAATTTTTGAAAAATTTTTGAGAATTTTTGAAAAATTTTAGACTTTAAATTGTGAAACTTAGCACTATAACCAAATTCTAGTAAGCTAATAATTGGACTCCACAGGATAAAGGAATGAACGTATCTAGATAGGCAAAAAGGGATTCTAACATATTGTTTGTAAAGAAACTAATATCTTTAATGGAACTAGACTAGTTAAACCTCTTCATAACTATTAATTTATCACATTGAACTTGTAAAATTAGGAGAACGATTTTTGAAATACAAGCAAACCTAAAAAAAAAATGCCTCACTAGCTCTAGAACATATCTCTTGGACCTATCAAGGTGAAATCCTACCATATGCTTGATGAAGAAATGATTAAGACATTCCTTGATATAGCCTCACTAAGCCTTAAACCATCCCTAATTAAAATGTATATCCCTTATAGCCAACTTGAAGTCTATGTTTATCCCTTAGAATTTATTGCTTACCCATATTATTTGCCTAGCCCCTAGCCTAAACACCTACCATACCCTTTTAAGGAAGCAAAAATGCATAAGGAAAATGAAGAGAGGATGCAGAACTCAAGAAAGAGTGCAAGTGTGCAATTTAAATCAAAGAAAAACTTGCCTTTCCAACCCAGCAAAAGCAATGAGTTTGGGGGAGAGGACAAAAGGGACATAAAAAGAAAAAAAAAAAAAAAAGAAGAAGTCCCAAGATAAGTATCATGGAAGCATGCTTGGCACTATAAAAAGCTAAAAGCCCCTCTTCTCCATGCAAAATATGTAGAAACGAACTTAGTATACTTGAATTTTATGCATGCATGCTATCCTCATATTTGCATTCCCTAAAAACCTTTCATTGGCAACCAAGTCATTATCCCTTTAGCCCCATTACAACCCTTTTAAAGACCTTTCGATCTTTTGAAAAGTGCATACTATATTAGTGGAGATAGAAAATTGAGATATGCCTATGGAGTTGGAATTGACTTACTTCATCACAATTACTCACAAAAGAGGTAAATTTGAGAGAGTTAGTGTTTCTCAAATCTATCCCGATAAAACAGGTTATTTGTGGCTTATTAATGGTCTTGTATAGAGGAATAATTAGTCGAAACACCATGAAATGAGCTGAAGTTCCAAACAAGCAGCTATTAGAACCCTTATGCCTTTAAAGAGGGAAATTGGTATGAAGGTTAGAGGAGTTCAATTCTATGCTTATTAAATTGTTAGTTATATTACTAAGTATCCCCTGAAATGTGTTTTAAAATAGAGTTTTGCTTTGTTTGAGGACAAGCAAAAGTTTGAGTTTGGGGGTATTTGATACACTTGAATTGTACAGATATTTTTAAGCACATTTGTACACTATTTCATAGCATTTAGGCAAGTATTAACATGCATAGTAGTTGATTTCATTAGTTTTTAAAATTTCTATTGTCAAGCTCTTAATTCCATGTTTTTTGCATCATTTCAGGTGTTTGGGTGAAGCCCCAAAGTATGGGAGTGCAAAGGAAAGCTTGGAGAAGTCAAGAGATAGAGAATTGCTGCTGATACAAAGTACACGGGTCATGTAAACCAAGCCCTAGACCCGTGTAACTCTCTATCAGAAGAAAGCCAAGAGAATCAATTGAGAAACACAAGTATACAGGTCGTGTAATTAAACCCGTGTAAACTGCAAGGATCCATGTAAGTCTCTGTCAGGCACAAGCTTGAAGAACCTTATGGGAACAATAGTACACAACCCGTGTAATCAGGCCCGTGTAGTTGGCGCAGACCCATGTAACTCTCATGCCAATGCAAGACTCCGCAGTTCCAATCCAGCAAATTACACGGCCCTGCATGCCGAGACCCGTGTAGTGACACATGGGCCGTGTACTATGCGATAGCCAATTTTATAACTCGAATTCCCTCTCCTATTTTTGGATTGAAATGAGACTCCTAAAGCCTTTTGGACTCAAAATGACCTAACACTGGAGCAACCAATATAAATAGAAAAGAAAATATCAGAAAAAAGAGGGGATTGATTGGTCATTGGGGGCTGCTGCTGTTGCTGCTGAGGGCTGGCTCGTTCTCTCTTTTTATCTTTTGACAGCACTTTTGAGGAGTTTGGAAGGAGAGAAATCCACACTCTGCACACTCTCCAGCCATCTCAAGGAGAGAAACATTAGTACCAAAAGAAGTTTTCCAGCTGAAGCTCCACAAGATCAAAGCTGCAAACTCTCTTTGGTTCCTTCGTTTAATCTCCCAAGATAGATTTTTTTTGTTTTATTTACATGATTTTCTTTTTACTATTTTTTAACTTTTATCAAGATGTTTGCTGAACTCACCATGAGTGAGTAGTTTTCTTATTTTGGATTTGGGAGAGTAGCGCTTGTAATTATTATTATGGATGAACACTAAGTTTTATTTATTGGATTTGAGATTCGTTTCTTGATTTAATATCTTATGATCTTAATGCATGCTATGTGCTGGTACCCACTCAACCATGATTGTATATGTTAATTGAAGGACTGAAAGGTGAAGATTAACATTAAAAATCAAGATCTTGAACCTAGGAATTTTGACCTAGACATAGGCTGATACCTTTGTGGAACCTCAAAATTGGTCCAAAATCTTAAAGGGTTTTAATTAATTTAATCACCATGAAAGTAGGGTTTGAGTTAATTAGAATACACCCTAGGTTCCTTGAGAGAGGATTTAGGATAACTTAGGACTGATTTCCATCAAGGAAAATGACCCTCAATCCAGTAAATAAACTAGATAACATCCCTAGTAAGATTCAAGTGTGAAATCTTAATTTCGAAATTGTTCCAAAATAGATTACTTCATTTTAATTTTACCATTCTAGTGTTTAAAATTAACAAACTTTATTCCCTAAGTATTCGATAGCCTAGACAATCAAAATTACTATGTAGACTGGTACTTGCTAAACAAATTCCTCGTGGGAACGATACTCTACTCATCACTTTATTACTTGTTAGTGATCCGTGCACTTGCAATAGTTGAAAAACCAGTAAACAAGGCAAACACTGCACCCATCCCGCCCATGCAGTTTTCTGCTCAGTTCGCTTAGCAGATGGCTACACTATTGCAGCAAATGGCTGGCAATATACCAGTCCAAGCTCCTGTGCAAGCACCTCCAGTGCAACCACCATCCCCAGCCAGACAATATGACAAGTTAATGAAGTATGGGGCAACAGAGTTCAAGGGTACAGTGGACCCATTGGAAGCTGAGCAATGGTTAGAACGGATGAAGAGGGTATTCAAGAAACTGTACTGCACCGATGATTTAAATTTCGAATACTCGGTCTCTCTACTGCATGGAGATGCATATGAATGGTGGAAGACCATTACCCACAGCCTGGTAGAGCCTCCAATTCTAACTTGGGAAGATTTTCTGAGGGAGTTTAGATAGAAGTATGTCCCTGATACCTATGTGGATATGAAGCTACAAGAGTTTCTGAGTCTGAAGCAGGGTCATAGGACTGTGGCAGAGTATGAGAGGGAGTTCTCTCACCTGAGTCACTATGCTGGGAGTTTACTCACCACTAGCAGAGACAGATGCAAGCTCTTTGAAGCCAGATTGAGGCCTAGCTTACGAATGCAAGTGGTTGGGTTCCTACATGAGAACTTCTCAGAGTTGATATCCCAAGCCCTAAAATTAGAAAGGATTGAGTTAGAAGGGGCCATTAGAAAGGGAACAGAAGAAAAAGACAAGAGTGGGAAGACTTCTGGTCAAGCTTCTGGCAGCAGTTCGAGTAAGAGAAAGAGCTTTGGGGGACCGAGTAACAGAGGATCTAATAGGGAAAGATTCTCAGGGCAGAGGCCACCTAGATCTAGACAGTAGACATCTAGGGGTTCTTTTCCTGCCCGTACCTATGAAACCTGTGGCAGGGACTCATGGAGCAGTATGTTATTGTTAGTAGTATGCCCTAGAGCATATCATTTAGTATATATCTTGTACATATTTTATTAATAAAAGGCATTTTCACTTTTCCATTTACATAATATATTTATGTATAATAGAAAAGGTCCATTGATATTTTGTTAGAAATACTATTCTTAAGTTGTTAAGAATATGAGTGACAGTATTTCTAGCACAAAGTGTCATAAATTGGTTCACAATCGAGGATACTTCACAATAAGGACATAACTTATCCAAAAAGATTTTATTCATGTTTGTTCCCAATGTATTTATATGAGATATAAATAAGATGGAATGGTGAGTCTCATGTCATATAACAAACATGATAGGCACTTATACATGATAAGTAGGTCGAACCAGTGACATTTATGACAAGCACATGGAGTTTACTCTTGTCAATGTATTATCATAAATCATATCAGTGCATATAATTTTTAGACCTGAGATAGCACAGTTATCTTGTATACAGTTATCTTGTATATAGGTGGTTTGAGTTTGATACTGCTTTCATATTTGTACTGTGTATGGGTATATGGGTATGTGTTGGCTCCTACTAGTTATATATGGAGGTAGGTGTTGATCAAGATGGAATCTGTTACCCTAAGTAAATAGGGATAAAATCTTATGTTTATTTAATTATTCTTGATATTTCAAGTTCCTGGCCAGGACAGATAGATTTAATCAGAAAAGAGTTTCTGATAAGAAAATCTTTTTAATCAAGAACTGGAATTAAAAGAGAACATAATATTCATAGCAAATGGGGTTTGACATAAACCATGACTCCAGCTCGAATTGGGATTTTGTAATAGAGAGATTCTAATGCATGGTAACATATGATTATAGGTTCATTTAAGGTAAACCTTTTTACTAATTGGGTGGCTATGGCATGCTATGCTAGGTGTTAACCATAGTCTATGAGCTGCATAAAATGTTTTAGAGAAATCATTTATGGTAAGAAGTTCTAATGATATTAAAAGTTGATATCATATCTCATTGCCAATTAGTGATGAGCCTAGTGAGTCACACAAATACACAAGTAATCACCGAGTTAAATATGATTTAATTAATCAATTAAAGAGTTTAATTGATTAATTAAATAGGTTTGGTTTGTAATTAGATTGCAAAGTCCCTAGCATGGCTTGAAATCAAATCAAGGTTATTTGATGTATAGTATAAGTTAAATTTATATTGAAAGTGTTTAAATATGAATTTAATTAATGAGAAATTAATTAATAGAGATTAATTAATCAATTTATATTTGATATAAATTAATTAGAAGAAGAGAAATAATTATTTTGGGTTGAGAACTCAAAATTAAGACACATGGGGTATTTTGGTCATTTCATAGGGTGACATGTGGCACCATGAGATAGTGACACATGGCACTACACATAAACCTTGCCAATTGTCTTTTAATCATGTAAGATGATCAAAGTCAAGATTAAACCTAAGTTTGACACTTGGCACAATGTGATTAGGTCAATTAAACTAAGAGCCAATCAGAAGGTGACATGTGGCAAGGGTTTTAAGTGGTGACCTAGCTATATAATGTGTTGTTATGAAAGAGTAAAATAATAAGGCTGCTATTCTTCTTTGGTGCCGCCACCCAAAGGAGCCTCTCCCTCTCTTCTTCTTCATCTCTCATCAATTCAAAGAGAATTGCCAACATTCTCTTGAATTAAAATTGTTAGAAATCGTTTCTAGTGTCCTGTATACATCTGTAATCTCTCAAAAGGCAAAACTTGAATTTCTAATTGATTGGAAAGGCTTGAGAAGCTATTCAAGGAGCTACCATTGATGATCTTGGCGTGGACAAGCTAGAGGGACAACATTTGGTGTCCTAGGCACATCCCAAAGGTGCCAAACACACTGCAATGCATCAAAAAGGTTATTGCACTTGTTCTTGATCTAATCTAGGGTTCTAATAAATTAATCTGTTAATTCTAAAATCTTAAATGGCAAATGTAGATCCAAAAACATATTAAAAGAGTTTTAATATACTATTTATCATTGAAATCAAATAGATAAAAATGAATCTTGCATGATGCATGTGACCCTAGATGAAAAATTTTTGAATTCAATGATCTAAACTTATGCTTTTTATGCTTCTGCTCCTTCAGTTATAAGGCCATAGGAGCATGTTACAACTGTGGTGGAAGTGGGCATTTTGCTAGAGATTTCACTAGTGCCCACAAGTCTGGGCCACCTACCACCACTGAGGGATGTGTTCAAGGTTCTGCTTCCAGAGGAAAACAGACAGTTAGTAAAGGCCGAGGCTAGGGTAGAGGTAACACTTCTGGCAGCCAGGGTAAAGTGAGCCAACCAGAGTAGAGTGGTGCACCAGCCAGGTTGTACACCATGCGCCAGAAGGATGAAGCTGAGACATCAAATGTTGTGGTTGGTACTTTCTCCATCTTTGGTAGAGATGTATATATGTTGTTTAACCCTGGTTCTACACATTCTTATGCTAGTGCCAGTATTGCATGCTCTATTGCTATTCCTTGTGTGAAATTGGATTATGATGTGCTAGTGACTAGTCCTTTAGGACAAGAGGTTAGGGTGAATAAATTGTATGAAGATTGTCCTTTGGTGATCCAAGGACATACATTCCTATAAGACTTAATTGAAATGCCCTTCCAAGATTATGATATCATCTTAGGCATGGATTGGTTAGCCATGTATCACGCCATGATCGATTATAGATTGAAAATAGTCACTTTTGGTCTTCCCGAGTATGCAGACGTAGTGATACACGGGGAGAGGCAGTTATTGCAATCCAACATCATTTCAGCTACACTTGCTAGGAAGATGATTAGGAAGGGACGTGAAGCTTATCTAGCTCATGTAATAGACACCCAGGTGGGGAGTCCAGATCTTAAAGATATTCCTACAGTATGGGATTTTTTGGATGTCTTTCAGGAAGAATTACCGGGATTGCCTCTAGAAAGAGAGGTGCAGTTTGAAATAGAGACTATGCTTGGTGTGGAGCCAATCTCCATCACTCCTTATAGGATGGCACCTGCTGAGTTGAAAGAGTTGAACGTGCAATTGCAGGAATTACTAGATCAGGGTTTCATCTACCCTAGCGTGTCACCTTGGGGAGCACCAATATTATTTGTGAAGAAGAAGGATTGTACTCTCCGTCTATGCATCGACTACAGATAGTTGAATAAGGTGACCATAAAGAATAGATATCATCTGCCATGGATTGATGATTTATTTGATCAATTGAAGGATGCAACTGTATTTTCCAAAATTGATTTGAGATCAGGCTACTATCAGTTGAGGGTGCAGGAGCAGAGTATTCCTAAAACTGCCTTTAGAACTCGGTATGGCCGTTATGAGTTCTTGGTGATGCCATTTGGGTTGACTAATGCTCTAGCTGCTTTTATGAGTCTGATGAACACTATCTTCAGGCCATATTTGGATCAGCTTGTAGTGGTGTTCATTGATGATATTTTGGTATACTCAAAGAATGTAGAGGAACATGATAAGCACTTGAGGATAGTGTTGCAGACTTTAAAGGAGAAACAGTTGTATGCCAAACTGTCGAAATGTGAGTTTTGGCTAAAGGAGATTACTTTCTTGGGGCATATTGTATCTTTAGAGGGTATCCAGGTGGATCCTAGCAAAGTAGAAGCCATTCTTAATTGGAAGCCACCCAGAAATGTCACTGAAATTCGGAGTTTCCTTGGTTTAGCGAGCTATTATCGAAGGCTTGTGAAGGGATTCTCCATACTAGCATCTCCATTGACTAAGCTACTTAGAAAGGATGTGAAATTTCAGTGAACCGATCAGTACCAGGAAAGTTTTGATGAGTTGAAGAGGTGTTTAACTGAAGCTCCAGTCTTAACTTTGCCTACCTTGGGTAAAGAGTACACCATATATAGTGATACTTCTCATAATGGATTGGGCTGTGTGTTAATGCAAGATAGAAATGTCATTACCTATGCATTTCGCCAGCTTAAACCACATGAGAGGAATTATCCTACACACGACTTGGAGCTGGTAGCCATTGTCTTTGCTTTGAAGATCTAGAGACATTACTTGTATGGAGAGAGATGTTATATATATACAGATATAAAAGTTTGAAGTATTTGGGCACACAAAAGGAGTTAAATTTGAGGTAGAGGAGATTATTATAACGGTCAGGCTCCAACCACTAGAAGAATTGTCCTCTTTGGCTATAAGCCTCATGGTTTTGTCCCATAGGTGGAATGGAGAACTTTCCAGGAGGTCACCCATCCTAGGATTTCTCTCAAACGAGCACGCTTAACCCTGGAGTTCTTTTAACTCTCCAGGCCATTCCACTAAAAGGTGCCTTTAGTGATTAGTTCTCCCATTTTATATATCATTACTTTTTGAACCCAAGACCATCTCTGTGCTTTGCCGATGTGGGATTTGCCTAAGGGACCTTTCTAAAACATGTCACACCTTATCCCTTTATAAGGTATAACATGATCCCGTAGTATACCTAATGAATTACCGAACTACACCTATCGATAACCCATTAAATATACTACAAGGGATTTTAAACAAAACATAGCATTTTATTTTATTCTTGTTTTGCGAAAAACTGCATAGTGGCGGTAGTCAAAACTTTAACAAAACACATTTTTATACCCTGTTGAAACCGCAATGTAACTCGAGTAAAAGATTTGCTTCCATCCATTTCATAAGCATGATATTAATACCTTTACATTTCAAGTTTTACATTCATTAGAGAAAGTAAACTTAATATTATAAAAGTTACATTTGCATAAGTCTCAAAATGAAGTACAAAAATTTACAAACCCAAAATACCTTTTAATATAAACTGCTCAATATTCGTACATTATACATATAGTTACAAAATACATCAAAAGGAATTACAGGGGTATACCTATTATATGTATACCCACAATCCACACACAATGCTGCTTCCAAGTCTCTCACTCAGCAACCTTCTCCTTTCCCTTACCTGCAACAGCATAATAAGCTACCGCTGAGTATATTACTCAGTGGTGCACAACTAATAACTTTAAAACTTAAAGTTAAGTAAAACTTAAAGTTAAGTAAAACTTGTCAAAGCATAATAAATTACATTTTTCTTAAGCATAAGAACTTCACAATAGTTCTAAGTCCATAAGAGCCATTTATTAGAATAACATTTCAAATGAGAAATCACACTTCATAAATCACAATTCACAAAGCATTAGTATTGCCAACATCAACATACAGTTCAGGCCATGACACAAAATTTCACGATCAGTGCCGTGTTGTACACCACAACAAAGCAATCTCAACCTTACTAACCGTTATTAATGAGGGAAGGGCTAGCTAGCTAATGAGTACTCATGTAGTCTCACCCCACTAACCGTTATTAATGGGAGACATAATCAATATCCATTATCGACCCCAAGTAGCCTTTACTACTGGGGAGTTTCGAAAGGGACTGTCATGCTAACTGTGGTTTCAAAACAATTTTCAAAAGTTTTCCACTCAATAATCACATTTATAAACCAATAAACACATTCAAATCATCATAAAATGTATATAGAGGTGGCAACACCCAAATTTCTCAAATACAAGAGAATAACCATATTTCAGTCAAAGTAAACTTATTCAAAGCAACCTCATTCAAATAAACACATTTCAAACAATTTATAAGTTTAAAAACGAAGAAAAAGTTAGTTGTGCACAAACCTCCAATAATCTCCTTTGTCGTTACTTACTTCTCCTTGTCCGCCCCAACTTTATTTTCTACTTAAGACATGCAAGTAGAATGTTTTAATACTCATCCCAATTATTGCCAAAACTCATTTCATAATATCTAATGCCTCCCTAAGTTAGATTGGTAATTTTTGAAGTGTTTTGACTTTTGAACATATTGGTGTCCTAATCTTTGAACCCAATTTTTACCTAGTTCCCATCATAATTTGATGGGGTGTTCTTCATGAAAATTGTTCATCTAGGTCTTAACTTTATTTTCCTTTTTGAATCATCTAATTTAGAGTTGTGTAGCTCAAGTTATGACAAAAAAAGTGATTACTGTTCACGCAAGGCTATTTCAGACAGCTTTGGTGACTTAATTTTGGCCAATAATTTGATGGAGTTACGTTCATAATTTGGCTCTGAGTTCTTCATATGAAATATTATACTATGTTTTAAGTTTCCATCAGTTTATGAATCACCTAAATCAGAGCTTTCTAGAGAGATTTATGGCTTTTTAAAGTTTACTGTTTATGTTACCATTCATGTGCTACCAGATTTCGTCGACTCAATTTTCCTCAGCAATTTGGTTAACTTAGGTTCATAATTTGGCTTCGATTTCTTCACATGAAATGTTCTACTATATTCTAGGTTTCTGTCGGTTTAAGAATCATCTAAATTAGAGTTTTCTAGAGAAAGTAATGGCTATGCAAATATTACTGTTTATGTTACTATTCATTATTCTGGCAGATTTATCAACTCAAATTTGCTCAGCAATTTGGTTGGGTTAAGTTCATAATTTGATCTGACGTTCTTCATATGATATATTCTACTATATTTTAGATTTCCATCGGTTCAAGAATTGCCGAAATTAGAGTTTTCTAGAGAGAGTTATGGCATTCCAAAGTTTACTATTCATATGATTAATTTGTGTAGGTTCAGATTTTTGTCTCCAGTTTTGAAGCTCACTTCGGGTAGCTTAAGGTCATTTTTGGGGCAGGGTATCTTCATGAAAATTCTAGCCCTATGTCTTAAGTTTCATTTCCAATTAGTTTCACACCAATTGGAGTTGTGTAGCTCACGTTATAGGCTACCAAGCACACTAAACTTAGTGTGCAAAATTCTGCCCAAAGGTTAAATTTTCATTTCTTCAATTACTAACACTAACCAACCTAAATTCATATTTAATTCACCCCAAATGATCATAATTTAGCATTGCTACATCCATAGCACTTCTTAGCACAAAAACCCCAAATCTTCCTTAAACTCCTAATTTCCTAACTTCACAATTCATGTAATTCTATAACATTTACTTCACTAATCATGTGCACTTCATTCATTCAACATACATTCTCAACTAAATTATGTCAAATGACCATAATTAGGTCTTATAAACCTCAATTGCATAGCATACTATAAAAGCCCCAATTCTACATAAGTCTTAGTGATGCGTCCCACATCGGTTCTGTAGGGAGGTCTTGGGTGTTATATATATGGGTTTGCAAACCTCCCCTTGTGAGCTAGCTTTTGAGGCGGAGTTAGGCAGGTTCATATCATTTGGTATCAAAGCCTCACTCTGTATGGGTTGGTGGGCCATGTACAAAGGTTCCCTGACATTCTTCGGGAGAAGTCGGGGTGAACGAGTCATGAACCCGGTTGCTTCATGAGGACGTTCAGTCTAAAGGGGTCGGGAATGATGCATCCCACATCGGTTCTGCAGGGAGGTCTTGGGTGTTATATATATGGGTTTGCAAACCTCCCCTTGTGAGCTAGCTTTTGAGGTGGAGTTAGGCAAGTTCATATCACCTAGTTTGCAATTTTCCCAAATCCATGCCATTCCATCAATTCCTTCCACTAACTAATACTAAACCACATTCATTTCTTGCTAATTAGTCATAATTTAGCATTACTCACATCAATTTCACTCTTTAGTACAAAAGCCCTAATTTCCCCATAAACCCTAATCTTCCATAATTCAATTTATGAAATTCTCACGCAATTACACTACTCCAATCATGCATACTACTTCAACTAAGCTTGTTTTTATCATCAATTACATTAAAATACATCAAACCCTAATTTTTCCCAAATTGACCAAAACCCTAGTTTAGGTTCCATGTGTGATTCTTTTCAATTTCTCATGAAATTTTATTACAATCTAACTTGATTCAAAGTTTGTATAACTAATTAAGCAAGAAAAGAAACTTATCCCAAGTGACCACTTCTAATCTTTAATTTCTTCCAATTCTCTTATTCTCTTAGCTTTTAATCTTTTAATCAAAGATAAACTTGATGTTTTCTACCAATTAGATAGAAAACCCATGGAGAAAAGAAGGGAAAATCAAGGGTTGAGAGAGGTTGTAAGTGGAAGAATGAAGAAAGAAGAAAGAAAAAGAAAGTGAGAGGGAGAGAGTGTAGGGGCGGCACAATGGGGGAGAAAGAGAAGAAATGGCTTTTTAATTTTTAGTGGAAATTTGTCTTATCTCTTATATAATTATCCCCCAAAATTTATTTATTTAACTATAAATTTTAATTGTGTCATAAATGTAATTAAACTTAATCTTTTTATTTCTTTTATTTTCTTTCTACATTTACACTTTATTTTCCTCAAAATTTATTTATAATTCAATATATTATCTTCATTTAATTTAATTTATAATTTTGGTCAAAAGTCAACTCTTGAAGTGAATTGACCAAAATGCCCCTCATTGGGTCATAATCCTTCTTTTTCATAATACCCAATGAGTCCTTATATTTTTTGTTCATTTAAATTTTTATTGTGTCTATCTCTATTAATTTTCCTATTATTTTTGGTCCTCAAGGTGTCTTTGAATAGTACTAGTCACAGATCAAAAATGGTACTATTCATAACTCGATGATTCGGGGTGTTACAATCTTTTTAAATTCTTTTTTATTACGTAAAATTTAACTTAAAAAATATCAGCTACCAATTCTTCAAATAAGTTTGGCCAATAAAAAAAAATAAGCTTAATAAAGGCTCTTAAAATTTCTTATTTAATTGGGCTAATAAAAAAATTTAACCTTTTAGAATTTTGTTAAGATTCTTTTAAGCTAATCGTGAGAGACATTTAAGAACATACTTACATTTAAAGTTGTCACACCTTACCTCTCTGTAAGGCATAACATGATCCCATAGTATACCTAATGAATTACCAACTCCGTCTACTGATAACCCATTAAATACACTACAAGGGATTTTAAAACAATTTTCTTACTTTTTGAAAGTGATGAGCTTGTATAGCTGGTACTAAAAACATTTACTTAAAGTTTAAAGACTAGTTAAGATTTTTATCCATTTTCATTTTTACGCAAATTTTGGAAAATTTTCGACAGAGTGCTGTCTATATTTGGGAAAAACAATTCTTCAAACACCTGTAAAAACACTTCCAATAATTCATTTGATCAAAATCAACCACTACCACAACACAAATCAACATCATTTCTCCCAACTCTATAATTCAAAATAATTCTCAACTCAATTGTCTTCAAAAATAATATTAAATAACTTCATTCATATTCCACTAAAGAAAAATTAATTTACATTCATTACAAAACTCAAAAATAAGTTTGAACATCACAATAATTTGCATTTCATTATATACCAAAATAATATTACAAGAGTTTTTGTACAACTGCTCAAACAATTTACATACATATAATTACATGCATACATCAAAATCTAATGTACAAGGATATGCCTTTAATATACCCGAAGTTAATCCCAATGAGTCTTCAAGGCGTAGCTACCGGCAATCTCACTCGGCTGCTCTATCTTTATTTTCACCTGCGACAGCATACAAAGCTATCGCTGAGTGGTGAACTCAGTGGTCACAACCATGATTTAAAACATGATATACAATACATTACCAAAATTTTAGCAAAGAATTTGGAAATCTTGAAATTCAATCAAAATTTCAAAAATTAAAATATTCATTGCCAATAAAATAAATCATTTGTTAAAATGACTCAGCTCAAAATTTTCAATTTATCAAATCATAACTGAACATTTAAAATAATTCTAGTAATTTGTGGAAATAAATCTTAATTTCAGTAAAATCAATTATGCATAAATCCTAATTGAAATCACAATTCTTTACTATTCAAAAACCGTTCTTTATCTCACTAACTCTGCAAGACTAATCTGAAAGGGCCATCTTCGGGGCGATTCTAACTCTCTATGGTCGGAGAGGTCGAATCAGGATTCTAACTCCCTATTGTCGGGGAAGTCGAATCATCATGCACAGTACACACTATAATAATGCAACTTCTGAAAGGGCCAATGAAAAACATAGATCTAACCTGTAATGAGAGAATCTAAGTCTGTGTACATACCATAGTATTCAAAACAAAACAAAACTAACTCCATTGTCTCCTCAACAAATAAGGAAGACGGGTAATAACCTAGTCAAGCATCTATAGTGAGATATAAAATAATATCATGAATTTCTTTGTCCTTTTTAGGAGCATAAATCACAACACAATTCAATTCAAAGTCAATTCCAATATCCAATAATTTTTATGCTCATTACAATTCAAAACATAAATTTACACTTTTCCACACAAATCCCATTTCATTAATAAATTTCAAAAACTGAACTCATTTAATTCATATCTAAAATAAAATCATAACTTAATCATTTTCCCACAACTAAACTCATTTATACTATAACACATTTCAACAATCATTGAAATAAATTTAATAATTGGTAAACATAATAAATAAAGAACATAAAATCATTTACTCTAATTAGATATGCAAAACATTAGCAATTTAAAAGTAGTTGTGTACAAACCTCTTTTGTCGACTCAATTTACTCAAACTTTCGTTTCTCCATCGAAGATCCCTTTCCAACTGAAACACATAAATTTAAAGTGCTTTAGTATCCATTTCTAATTCTTAAATTCCAACAATTTCTTTGTAGACTTATCCTACCTATTACGGTTTATAAATTTCGGGTCTTTCACATTTTTTGTGTATGGTGGCACTATTCATGGCACTATTCAAGACAAAATATTGACTTTTCTATACTTAATAGGTTTATTAGTTCTAATTGTACCCATATACCACATTTTGGGTGTAAATTTTGTTGGCATTGATTGCCAATTCAATTTCTAAGTCTCCTAAGAGAAATTACAATTTTTCAATTTTAGTCTCCTATTTTCTACTGTTCCATTGGTCTAGTTACTATGAGAATTTGGCTAAGTGTCCTCATCAACATTGTTCCTTATTGTCTTAGCTTTAATTCCCTTTTTGAATCACTCCATTTGGAGTTTTGTAGCCCAAGTTATGCCTATTTTTCTAAGGCTGGCTGGATTTGGTATTACCCAGAATTCTAGGCATTTTCTAGATGCTGGCAATTTTGGTAGGTTGCCTACAGGTGACTTTTCGGATAGGTTATAGTCAAAATTTGGGTTTGTTTTCTTCATGAAAGTTGTAGTGCTATGTCTCAGCTTTCCATCGGTATAAAATTCAGGTTATTTGGACCTTCCTAGACCAAGTTATGGTCTTTTAAGTGACTACTATTCATTTGGTCATTTTTGTACAGGGCAATATGCCCAAATCCGAATTTGGCCTAATTGTTCACTAAGTTATGGTCATTTTCTGGGCATGATTACTAAATGAAAAATGGTCCATTTTGTGTCTAGTTTCATTCCCAATTGGCCTCATACCAATTGGGTTGGTAAATTTTTAGTTTTGATCCTTGAAAAGGACCTAGGTCAAGCTGTCAACATACTGACCCTAACCAATCCGAATTGTAACTTGGTTCTATCAATTCACACACATCACAAATGGTCTCAATTGACCATTTCTAACCCTCATTAAGATCATTTGCATCCATTGACCATTTTCTACAATTTTTTCTCCAAACCTAAGTGCCAAGAACCTTAATTTTTGCAAATGGCTCAATTAGTTAAATCAAAGTGCACAATCATCTTCTACACACTCATTCAAGCATACTTACACATTTAATTCTACTAAAACACCATAAACCCCACTATTCCCATGGCTGCCAAATTTCCCATAAGTCCATACATGAATAAATTTCCAAGTTTCTTTACATAATTTCATTAATTTCAATTATATTTCATGTATAGACCATGCATATGGTGAGAAAATTGGCTTACCTTATTTAAGCAATTTTTCTTCTTCTCCAATCTTCAATTTCCTTCTTCTTTTTTGTTCCCAAGTGATATATCAAGGTCTAAGAGTGTGATTTTATGTTGGAGTTTAAGAAATTTATGGGAAGAAACTAGAGAAAATTAAGCTTTCTAAGTCCAAAAATGGTGGAAATGAAGAGAAAATGAGAGAGAGAGATGAGAAAGGAAAGTGACAGCAAAACAATGGAGAAGATGGACTTCTAAATTTTTTTTTTTTTATCCCTTGTTTGACTTAGTCAAATAAAAAAATTAAATGGTAATTTATTTATAAGGTCATGCTCATGTCATGGGGTGATGTCATTAATCTTATTTTCTTTTCTTTTCTTTCTCCTTTCTTTTTCCTCACTTCTTTAATTTAATTCTATATTTCAAAATTTTCATTCTCAAATTTTATTGGACAGTTAGGTCATGAGTCACCTCTAGGGGTGAATTAACCAAATTGCCCCTCGCCGGTTCGATCCGGTTTACAAGTTATTCTATATTTCTTCCAGATCTCTGACCTAATTATTTGACCTGCTTAACAACTCTTTTTCGTGATTTTCTCTTTTCCACTATGTTCGCAATAGTCCTAAGGACCACGGCGTCACATTTTTTGGTTCGAAATTTGAATTAACACAGACTTCGCAATCATTTCTCGGTAAGATCACCCATCGCTGTGACCCTCAGCTCATTTAACATTTTATGCTTTGTTTTTCTTCTTTATACTTAACTATTTGGCAATTACTAATTATTTGCGTTCAAGGTTTATCTAGGTGTCTTAGATGTGATTCTAATTCTCTTAATTGTCTGGACCGACACCGGTGACCGGAACAGTAAAATGTACCAGGCTATGCAGATAGGGGTGTTACAATTCTCCCCCCCCCCCCCTTAAAATAAATTTCGTCCTCGAAATTGTGTCCACTATCTGCCCTCAAATAGTCATACGTGTTGTTTTCTCATATTTTTCTCACATTTCTACGTAGCTTCATAGTCTAAATAATAGTTCATAACACTTTAACCAATACTATTTACCTAATCATTGGTCTTCTAACTATTCTAGTCAATAATCTTGATAATATTCATAATATTTCTTTATTACATCTGAACTAACTATTCAAATTTTTACTTCCTTAACTCTTTTTTCCATCGATATTCAATAATTTATCGTATTCTAGGTGATGTCTTTCACTAACAAACTCTTCCAAAACTGATTTTAAAAAGACTAGTCACTAAGATATCAAAATTAATTTTTATACATATACATATCTTAGTTAAGAATTGAGAAAATACCAGCAACAATGTCAGAAGTCTCATCCTCGTCCCTCTGTTACATAGTGTATACTCTAGCTGGAGCATCACCTTGTCCTGGCTGATTCACAGTATTCTAACTTCCAGGTGTACTACCCCTACCTCTGCCTCTACCTCTACCAACTGCTGGTGAACTCTTTGGGGTAGAAACTTGGGCTGATCCTTCTGACGTGGTAAATGATTCATAACGGCATGGACTTATGCAATCCTCAGCAAAATGACCAGTCCCTCCACAATTAAAACATGCCCCTATAGCTCTATAACATACTCCACTATGTGGTTTACCACAAGTCTCACAAAGTCGGTCCGACAGCATATTTCTGTGTGTCTGCTGGGTTTGCTGATCGGATTGGGGTGGTTTCTATCCAGAAGATCTACCTCTACCCGATTCGTGAGAGCTAGATCCTCAAAAATGTTTTCTTTTCCCAGAACCACTCTCAGTAGCTTGGCCAGTAATCTTTTCAGTTTTCTCTTTCTCTTGTATACTCTTCTTCACTGCCCCTTCTGATTCTATCCTTTCCAGTTCCAGGGCCTGTGAAATTAGCTCTAAAAAGTTCTGATGTTTGAACCCCACCACTTGCATTCTCAATGTAGGCCTCAACCCAGCCTCAAACCTCTTACACTGGTCTCTGGGGGTGGTGACCAAGCTTCCGATATAGTGGCTTAGTCGAGAGAAATCCCGCTCATACTCTGCTACAATTCTGTCCCCTTGCTTCAGACTTTAAAACTCTTACAGCTTCATGTCTATATAAGTATTAGGGACCCATTTCTGTTTGAATTCTCTCAAAAAGTCTATCCAAGTGAGAACAGGGGGCTCAACCAGGCTGTGGGAGATGGTCTTTCACCATTCATACGCATCCCCTTGCAGAAGAGATACTGAATATTCAAATTTTAATTCCTCGGCACATTGCAGCTTTCTGAATACCCTTTTCATCCGTTCTAACCATTGTTCTGCCTCTAGTAGATCCACAGTGCCCTTGAACTCGGTAGCCCTAAATTTCATTAGTTTTTCATATTGCCAAGCCGGGGGATATGGTTGTGCTGCAGGTGCTTGCATATGAGCTTGTGTTGGCAAGTTTCTCACCATTTGTTGAAAGAACGCAGCCATCTACTGTGCAAACTGAGCAGGAAATTGCGGTGCTTGAGGAGGAGCTAAAGTGGCTTACCCACTTACGTTCTGGAGTGCTGGGGCTTCTCCTTGGGCCTCAACCTCGATAGATTGCTCTACATAATGATCTCCCTCTTCCATTCCATTTTCAAGAATTTCTACTCTCTGATAACAAACACAAGGAGGTTGACCTCCGTTAATTCATATTCATGATGTAAATATGTCATATGTATCAAACATTTGAGTAGTTGTATTTATCGACAAAATATTTCAAATTCACAATTCAAAATTTATTTTAAAACCATTGCTCTGATACCACTAAAATATGCCACACCTTACCCCTCTGTAAGGCATAACATGATCCCGTAGTATACCTAATGAATTACCAACTCCGTCTATCGATAACCCATTAAATACACTATAAGGGATTTTAAAACAATTTTCTTACTTTTTGAAAGTGGTGAGCTTGTATAGCTAGTACTAAAAACATTTACTTAAAGTTTAAAGACTAGTTAAGATTTTTGTCCATTTTTATTTTTACGCAAATTTTGGAAAATTTCTGGCAGAATGCCATCTATATTTGGGAAAAATAGTTCTTCAAACACCTGTAAAAACACTTCCAATAATTCATTTCATCAAAATCAACCACTATCACAACACAAATCAACATCATTTCTCCCAACTCCATAATTCAAAATAATTCTCAATTCAATTGTCTTCAAAAATAATATTAAATAACTTCATTCATATTCCACTAAAGAAAAATTAATTTACATTCATTACAAAACTCAAAAATAAGTTTGAACATTACAATAATTTGCATTTCATTTCATACCAAAATAATATTATAAGAGTTTTTGTAGAACTGCTCAAATAATTTACATACATATAATTACATGCATACATCAAAATCTAATGTACAAGGTGTAACACCCTCTCTGTAGCAACTCCGTACATTCTACTGTTCTGGCGACTAGTGTCGGTCCGGATAGCTAGAACGTCTGGAAAAATATTTAAACTAAAGTGAGGAACCATAATTAACTCAAATATTAATAAGAAAAATTTAGAAAAAATTTTAGAAATAAAATACAATCAAGTTAAATGAGCCGGTGCCATAGCGATGGGTAACCTAGTGGGAAGTTGCAGTTCTCGCATCTAGGAGCCCTAGACCTGGGGAAAAATTCATAAAATAATTTTTGGGACTCTAGAGAAGGGACATTGAGGTTCTTATGGCATTAGAATGCCAAGAAAATATTTAGAAAAATTTTTCAATTGGTACAGACAATTTTGGCCCGTTAAGCCAAATGGAGGGCATTTTGGTCATTTCGTCTTCAGAGATGATTTTTGGCCGACTTGTCCAGTTAAGTAAATAATTATTATGACATAAAATGTGAATAAATATTACTGAAAATTGAATTGAAAATGAGTAGAAAAGAAAAGAAAAAAAAATGAATTAAATGGGAATTTATGACATCACATGATGTCATTAGTGTGCCTTCACCCAATTACATGGTGACGCATGGCATAACTTATCTTAAAGAGACAAAATGGGCTGAAAATGAATAAAAAAACAGATCCCTCTCTCCCTTTCTTCTTCCTTGCCGTGAACCCTCTCCCATTCTCACCATTATCAAGCTTTTAAAGCTTGCTTTCTCTCACTTTTACTCAATAAAACCCTAATCTAGCAACACAAAAAAATCTTCTTACACCTTGGAGATTCTTTTGGGCAGCAAAATTTTGAAGAAAAATTAAAGTTTTGGTTGGCTTGGATTTGAGCTAAAAGAGGTTAGTGACTTAAACTTAAATTTCACTTTAAATTCATGTTTAACAATTATGAATGAGTGCAAATGATAAGGAAATTGATGGAGTACCATTTGTATGTAAACCCTAAGTTTTGGCAGCCTTGGTTGGGCAATATTGTGATAATTTTAATGAAGTTAAAAAGGGTAGTATGGCTGCCCACAATATGTCTCTCTTATGTGGATTGATGAAATGCAATCCTAGTGCATGGCTTGAAATGTTGAGTTAGGGTTTGGAGTGGGAAAATGGGACTTTGACCATGTGATGATAAAAATGGGTATTAATGGTCAATTAGTGACCATTTAGTTCTGTTTAAACCAAAAATGAAGTGTGTTGAGGGATGGGATTTAGGTTTAGTGTGGTCGCCTAGGTGACTGCGAGATTGGACATGAGTCCAGCAGGTTTGGGCAGCCATAACATGAATTGTAGAGGTTCAATTGGTGTTTAGCAAATTGGACATGAAACTAGACACATAATGGCACAACTTTGGTGAAGAAACTATGCCCATAAGACCAAATCAAGTGGACCAAAAGCTTGACCCCAATCCGGGTGACCTGCAGTCTGTTTCTGCAGAATGACCAAATGAACAGTGTTTGGTCATTTGGTCATAACTCAGTGTGGAATGGTCCAATTAACCTGAAATTTTACCCACAAGAAGCTGAGATATAGACCAACAACTTTCATGAAGAAACCTAACCCAAATTATGACCAGAACCTATCCAACAAGTGAGTTGAAGTCACTGTTCACTGCACTATAGATATGGTTAGTCCAGAAAATTTTCAATCCGGCCAGTTGTGGTTTTTGGACCATAACTTGAGCTACAAAACTCCAAATGGAGTGATTCAAATAAATAAATTTAAATAGAAAAAATAAGGAACAACTTTCATGTTTATCATTTTTCCAAATTCCCACTGCAACAGTAACTAATGGAACAGTAAACCCAAAGCTTGAAAACTGAAAATTCTGTCCAATTCACATTAAGCTTAGAGATGGTATTGGCAACTAATACTAACAAGTTTAAAATGCAAAATGTGGTATGTTGATGATATTTAAACTAATTTACCTATTGCTAATGCAAAAGTCAACATTTTGGTTGATCAATGAAATAAATAGTAATCATAAAAATTCAATTTCAAAGAATTACAAAAAAAAAAAAAGTGTTAAATGCTCTAGTAGGCCTGATGTGATTGGTTTGGATAGGTTGGCATGCCAATAGGGTTCTGTTAGCAGTACTGCATATGGCTTCATGCCATTCTGTATTTCATGGCTTTCCATGCCATTCTGTGACATAATAGCCTTTGGCTATGATATTGAGTTGTTATGCTCGGGTTTAATCCCCAATAATTATTACAGCTTATTAGCTGTTCTGTTGCACACTAGGAGATACATATGTGATCGATGGTGTGATGGCCCGAGGTACTTGATATCCAGTGCCAGTTTACCCATTTATCCAGTCCAGTCAACTAGTATAGGTTACTCGGGCAATATTAATAAATCTTACCAAACTTTAATCGAATAATATTGCAATAAATATTTGAAATTAAGTCTACCAAAAATGTAAACATACATTCTGCATACATGTTATTATTTTATTTTACTTTATTTTATATTATCACCACCAAGCAGAATTGCTTAGCGCGTAGCTTTTGCCACGCGTAGGTACTGGAGACATAGCTGGGGAGTCCATCAGACCTCATACAGGGTGAGTTTTCAGATCTGCACTCAGAGTTCAAAGTCACCTCACAAATTGCAGTGCATTGGTAGGACATTAGGCTACCTAAGTCTTTTGTATTTGTAAACTTTTGTTATGTATATTATAAACTCATGTAATCATATTTTTGCTGTAATTACCTATGAGCTGTGTTCAGAAATAAATATGAGTATTTCTCACTGAATTGGGTGTGATATGAGATGAATGTGAATTTTGAGATACTGAATTAGTTTGAGAAATTGTTAAAAATGTTGGTGGTTGATTGAGATTGAGATTATAATTATATTGGAAGTGTTTTTAAACAGGTTCAGAAGAACTGTTTTCCAATTTATAGCCGGCACTCTGCCGGATTTTCTATAAAATTTGCAAAAAAAAATTAGATTTATCGAAAATTATAAATAAATGAATAAAAAGAGATTAATTGAAATTGAAACATGAATTGGTTTCCGGCACACTGAGTGGCATAACTTGCTTGGCTACACTGTAGACGGGCAAGGGGTGTCACATTTAGTGGTATCAGAGCACGGTTTAGGCGTTTCTAGGCCTAGATTGAGTCCATACCATGCATTGCATTTGTAAGAGTCGAGGTGACACTAATGCAGATCTGTTATCTTTGTTAAATAGGATATGGACCCTTCATCTCAGAGGGCAGTTGAGGAGGAAGTGGAGAGTCATGCTCCACCTGTAGTAGCTGAGACTGGGGGTAGGGGAGAACCTGCTCCACCAGCTCCATTAGAGCCTGCTCAACCTCCATAGGCCGTGTTCCAGCAAATGGCCGAATTCTTCAAACAAATGGCTGGGGTAATGCCACTACCACCACCACCTCCACAACCGAAATCACACTTAGAAAGATTGAGAAAATTTGGAGCAGTGGACTTCTTTGGCAGGAGAGAAGATGATTTTGTTGCAGCCGAAAATTGGTTGAACAGAACAGGCAGAGTTTTAAAACAACTCCACTGCACTCCAGAGCAAAACCTAGAAGCTGCCATATCTCTGTTACAAGATGATGCATATGAATGGTGGGATACGGTGTCTAGTGAAGTGCAACCAGAAGTAATAACTTTGGACTTCTTCCTCTCTGAATTCAAGAAGAAATATGTGGGTAGTGTATACCTAGAAGAGAGAAGAAGGGAATTCATTAATCTGAGGCAGAGACAGTTAACAGTGGCCGAGTATGAAAAGGAATTTGTCAGATTGAGCCGCTACGGAAGGGAGATAGTCCCTAATGAAGCTGAAAGATGTAAGAGATTTAAAGAAGGATTAAATGACAATATAAAGATCATAATCACTGCCTTGAGAATCACAGACTTCACCAAGTTAGTGGAAGCTGCAATAAAAGTTGAAAAGGTTAGAATAAGTGAGCAGACCAGAAGAGAGAGACAGCAAAAGAGGGGCCCGGGTCAGTCTAGTTCATCTCCTGCACCTGGGAAGAAGTTCAAAGGTCTACCTATACAGAGTTCAGGTCAACCACAAAGTCAGGGTCAGACCCAAGGGCCCAGGCCACAGTTCACCCCTAGGAGAGGTCAGTCCACACCATCAGTGGGCAGCTTTCCAGGGACGGGGTTTAGGGGACCAGTCCCAGCATCTTCTGCATGTGCACATTGTCTAAAATGGCATAAGGGGGAGTGTTGGAGAGTGACTGGTGCCTGCTTAAGGTGTGGGTCGACAGAGCATCAGTTGAGGAGCTATCCATGCAGAACTACTACAGCTGCTCCAACACAAGCAGACAGACCTGCTCCTGCACCACAAAAGGGTAGAAAATCTGGCAAATCTGATGCAGTGGGACCATCACAGAGGCCTGCATCTGAGCTAGCAGAGAGGCCTGAGGGCAGACCACCTGCCAGAGCCTATGCCATAAGAGCTCAGGAGGAGCAAGATGCCCCGGACGTCATCAGGGGTATGTTATCCCTCTACAATACATTTATGCATGCATTAGTGGATCCAGGATCCACTCATTCATACATCTGCATCAACCTACCTGTAGAAAAGGGGATACTAGTAGGGGAGAGTGACCAAGACATCCTGGTCACTAATCCATTGGGCCACAGTGTAATGGTGAACATAGTGTACAAAAGTTGCCCGTTAAGGATTCAGGGGTATGAATTCTTGGCAGACCTGATTGAGTTGCCTTTCCATGAGTTTGACGTGATTTTGGGAATGGACTGGTTGTCACGTTATCAGGCAATGGTTGATTGTAAATTGAAGAGAATTTCTCTGAAAACTCCTGGGGGTAATGAGATCACAGTTGTGGGGGAAAGGACAGATTTCTTGTCCAATGTCATATCAGCCACAGTTGCAAGAAAACTGATGAGAAAAGGCTGTGAAGCCTACCTAGCACATGTGGTGGATACTAGGCAAAGCTAAGCCGATTCAGGTGACATACCCACAAAGAAAAGACTTCCCGTATGTTCCCTGAAGAATTGTCTGGTTTGCCACCAGAAAGGGAAGTTCAATTTGCTATTGAGGTACTACTGGGTACAGCACCAATCTCTATTGCTCCTTATAGGATGGTGCCCACAGAATTGAAGGAACTGAAAATCCAGTTACAGGAGTTACTGGATAAGGGGTTCATACGCCCCAGTGTGTCACCATGGGGAGCTCCAGTGCTGTTTGTAAAGAAGAAAAATGGGACTTTGAGGTTATACATTGATTATCGGCAGTTAAATAAAGTGACAGTGAACAATAAGTATCCATTGCCTAGAATTGATGATCTGTTTGATCAATTGAAGGGAGCAGGAGTATTTTCAAAAATTGATCTCAGATCAGGGTATCATCAGTTGAGGGTGAATGATGCAGATGTGCCAAAGACTGCATTCAGGACCCGATATGGGCATTATGAGTTTCTGGTGATGCCCTTTGGCCTAACAAATGCACCAGCAGCATTCATGGACCTTATGAACCGTATCTTCCATCCATACCTAGATCGGTTCGTAGTGGTCTTTATTGATGATATTTTGGTGTATTCCAAAACCAGGGAAGAACATGATGAGCATTTGAGAATTGTTTTGCAAACCTTGAGAGAAAAAAAGCTGTATGCTAAGTTGTCCAAGTGTGACTTCTGGTTGAATGAGATTGCATTTCTTGGACACATAGTGTCAGCTGATGGGATTAGAGTGGATCCCAAGAAAATAGAAGCAGTGATGGAATGGAAGCCTCCCAGGAATACAACTGAGGTCAGAAGTTTCTTAGGGCTAACTGGGTATTACAGAAGATTTGTGAAGGGATTTTCGTTAATAGCTGCTCCAATGACCAAGTTGTTACACAAGAATGTCAAATTTAACTGGAATGACAAGTGTCAGGCTAGTTTTGAGAAGTTGAAGTCTATGTTGACAGAGGCACCAGTATTAACACAGCCAGTGTCGGGGAAAAGACTTTGTGGTCTAAAGTGATGCCTCTCATAATGGGTTAGGGTGTGTATTGATGCAAGAGGGGAAGGTGGTCGCTTATGCTTCCAGGCAGCTAAGGCCACATGAACAGAATTACCCTACCCATGATTTAGAACTTGCAGTAATTATCTTCACACTGAAGATATGGAGACACTACTTGTATGGTGAAAAGTGCTACATTTACACAGACCACAAAAGCTTGAAATACTTGCCAACCCAAAAAGAGCTCAACCTTAGACAGAGGCGATGGATTGAGTTCCTGAAGGACTATGATTGTGTAATTGACTACCATCCTGGGAAGGCAAATGTAGTTGCTGATGCTTTGAGCAGAAAATCCATCACAGCTTTGAGATCATTGAATGCCCGTCTATCTTTGGTTCGAGATGGAGCTATTTTGGCTGAGTTGCAAGTGAGGCCAAACCTGCTACAACAGATTTTAGATGGGCAAAAGGCATATGAAAAGTTAATGGCTATTATGAGCCAAATCTCAGGGGGAAAAGTAACTGACTATGAGGTAAAAGCAGATGGGTGTCTGTACTACAAAGGAAGAGTATGTGTACCAGATAATGGGGAATTAAAAGCCAGTATTCTGAAAGAGGCACATGCCAATGTTTATGCTATGCACCCAGGAAGTGCAAAGATGTATCATGATCTGAAGCTTCAGTATTGGTGGCTTGGTATGAAGAAGGACATAGCTGACTATGTGACTAAATGCTTGACATGTCAGCAAGTCAAGGCAGAACATCAAGTTCCATCAGGTTTGCTACAGCCTATACGCATACCTGAATGGAAATGGGATCGAGTCACCATGGATTTTGTGAGTGGTCTACCTCTCACTCAGAAGAAACATGATGCAGTATGGGTGATAGTAGATAGATTGACGGTCAAGACACTTTCGCCGATTAGACCGACTACTCACCGGAGAAGTTAGCGAATTGTATATCGCTGAGATAGTTAGATTGCATGGAATTCCACTTTCCATCATATCCGATCGAGACCCAAGGTTTACATCGAGATTCGAAGAAGTTGCATGAGTCCTTGGGTACACAACTCCACTTCAAAGACTTTCCATCCTCAGACGGATGGGCAATCAGAAAGAGTAATCCAGGTAAACAATTGAAACCAATTAAACTAATACACATATTGAACTGAAATGGTAATAATAACATGAAATATATGTCAGGTCCTTGAGGATATGCTGAGGAGTTGTGTCATTGAGTTGGAGGGAAGTTGGGATAGATACCTCCCACTGGCAGAATTTGCATACAACAATAGCTACCAAGCTAGTATCCAAATGGCCCCGTATGAAGCACTGTATGGGAGGAAATGTAGAACTCCAGTGTGCTGGACTAAATTGGGCGAAGATAAACTAGTAGGGTCAGACCTGGTGAAACAGACTGAGGAGAAGGTAAAACTAATCAAAGCCAATCTGAAGGTTGCCTCAGACAGACAGAAATCCTATGCTGACTTAAAGAGAAAAGAAATAGAATATGCGGTTGGCGATAAAGTGTTTCTCAAAGTCTCACCGTGGAAGAAGGTACTGAGGTTTGGAAGAAAAGGTAAGTTAAGCTCTAGGTTCATTGGCCCATATGAAGTCATTGAACGTGTGGGTCCAGTGGCCTATAGGCTAGCTTTACCACCAGAGCTGGACAAGATCCACAATGTGTTCCACGTGTCTATGCTAAGAAGATACCGCTCAGATCCTTCACATGTCATCTCCATGGAAGAAATTGAAGTACAACCAGATTTGACATATGAAGAAGAACTCATAAGGATCCTGGCTCGGGAAGTGAAAGAGTTGAGGAATAAGTAGATTCCACTGGTGAAAGTGCTTTGGAGGCATCACAATACCGAATAGGTAACATGGGAAAATGAAGAGACGATGAGGCAATAGTTCCCTCAACTGTTTGCATCAGGTAAATTTCGAGGACAAAATTTAAATTAGAGGGGAAGAGTTGTAACACCCTCTCTGTAGCAACTCCGTACATTCTACTGTTCTGGCAACCAGTGTCGGTCCGGATAGCTAGAATGTCCGGAAAAAAATTTAAACAAAAGTGAGGAACCATAATTAACTCAAATATTAATAAGAAAAATTTAGGAAAAATTTTAGAAATAAAATACAATCAAGTTAAATGAGCCGGTGCCATAGCGATGGGTAACCTAGTGGGAAGTTGCGGTTCTCGCAACTAGGAGCCCTAGGCCCGGGGAAAAATTCATAAAATAATTTTTGGGACTCCAGAGAAGGATCATTGAGGTTCTTATGGCATTAGAATGCTAAGAAAATATTTAGAAAAATTTTTCAATCGGTACAGACAATTTTGGCCCGTTAAGCCAAACGGAGGGCATTTTGGTCATTTCGTCTTCAGAGATGATTTTTTGCCGACTTGTCTAGTTAAGTAAATAATTATTATGACATAAAATGTGAATAAATATTACTAAAAATTGAATTGAAAATGAGTAAAAAAGAAAAGAAAAAAAATGAATTAAATGGGAATTTATGACATTACATGATGTCATTAGTGTGCCTTCACCCAATTACACGGTGACACATGGCATAACTTATCTTAAAGAGACAAAATGGGCTGAAAATGAATAAAAAAACAGATCCCTCTCTCCCTTTCTTCTTCCTTGCCGTGAACCCTCTCCCATTCTCACCATTATCAAGCTTTTGAAGCTTGCTTTCTCTCACTTTTACTCAACAAAACCCTAATCTAGCAACACAAAAAAATTTTCATACACCTTGGAGATTCTTTTGGGCAGTAAAATTTTGAAGAAAAATTAAAGTTTTGGTTGGCTTGGATTTGAGCTAAAAGAGGTTAGTGACTTAAACTTAAATTTCACTTTAAATTCATGTTTAACAATTATGAATGAGTGCAAATGACAAGGAAATTGATGGAGTACCATTTGTATGTAAACCCTAAGTTTTGGCAGCCTTGGTTGGGCAATATTGTGATGATTTTAATGAAGTTAAAAAGGGTAGTATGGCTGCCCACAATATGTCTCTTTTATGTGAATTGATGAAATGCAATCCTAGTGCATGGCTTGAAATGTTGAGTTAGGGTTTGGAGTGGGAAAATGGGACTTTGACCATATGATGATAAAAATGGGTATTAATGGTCAATTAGTGACCATTTAGTTCTGTTTAAACAATAAATGAAGTGTGTTGAGGGATGGGATTTAGGTTTAGTGTGGCTGCCCTAGGTGACCTGCAGAATTGGACATGAGTCCAGCAGGTTTGGGCAGCCATAACATGAATTGTAGAGGTTCAATTGGTGTTTAGCAAATTGGACATGAAACTAGACACATAATGGCACAACTTTGGTGAAGAAACCATGCCCATAAGACCAAACCAAGTGGACCAAAAGATTGCCCCAATCCGGGTGACCTGCAGTCTGTTTCTGCAGAATGACCAAATGAACAGTATTTGGTCATTTGGCCATAATTCAGTGTAGAATGGTCCAATTGACGTGAAATTTTACCCACAACAAGCTGAGATATAGACCAACAACTTTCATGAAGAAACCTAACCCAAATTATGACCAGAACCTATCCAACAAGTGAGTTGAAGTCACTGTTCACTGCACTGTAGATATGGTCAGTCCAGAAAATTTTCAATCCGGTCAGTTGTGGTTTTTGGACCATAACTTGAGCTACAAAACTCCAAATGGAGTGATTCAAAAAACGAAATTCAACTAGACAAAATAAGGAACAACTTTCATGTTTATCATTTTTCCAAATTCCCACTGCAACAGTAACTAATGGAACAGTAAACCCAAAGCTTGAAAACTGAAAATTCTGTCCAATTCACATTAAGCTTAGAAATGGTATTGGCAACCAATACCAACAAGTTTAAAATGCAAAATGTGGTATGTTGATGATATTTAAACTAATTTACTTATTGCCAATGCAAAAGTCAACATTTTGGTTGACCAATGAAATAAATAGTAATCATAAAAATTCAATTTCAAAGAATTACAAAAAAAAAAAAGTGTTAAATGCCCTAGTAGGCCTAATGTGATTGGTTTGGATAGGTTGGTATGCCAATAGGGTTCTGTTAGCAGTACTGCATATGGCTTCATGCCATTCTATATTTCATGGCTTTCCATGCCATTCTGTGACATAATAGCCTTTCGCTATGATATTGAGTTGTTATGCTCGGGTTTAATCCCCGATAATTATTACAGCTTATTAGCTGTTCTGTTGCACACCGGGAGATACATATGTGACCGATGGTGTGACAGCCCGAGGTACTTGATACCCAATGCCAGTTTACCCGTTTATCCAGTCCAGTCAACTAGTATAGGTTACTCGGGCAATATTAATAAATCTTACCAAACTTTAATCGAATAATATTGCAATAAATATTTGAAATTAAGTCTACCAAAAATGTAAACATACATTCTGCATACATGTTATTATTTTATTTTATTTTGTTTTATATTATCACCACTAAGTAAAATTGCTTAGCGCGTCGCTTTTGCCATGCGCAGGTACTGGAGACATAGCTGGGGAGTCCAGTAGACCTCATACAGGGTGAGTTTTCAGATCTGCACTCAGAGTTCAAAGTCACCTCACAAATTGCAGTGCATTGGTAGGACATTAGGCTACCTAAGTCTTTTGTATTTGTAAACTTTTGTTATGTATATTATAAACTCATGTAATCATATTTTTGCTGTAATTACCTATGAGCTGTGTTCAGAAATAAATATGAGTATTTCTCATTGAATTGGGTGTGATATGAGATGAATGTGAATTTTGAGATACTGAATTGGTTTGAGAAATTGTTAAAAATGTTGGTGGTTGATTGAGATTGAGATTATAATTATATTGGAAGTGTTTTTAAACAGGTTCAGAAGAACTGTTTTCCAATTTATAGCCGGCACTCTGCCGGATTTTCTATAAAATTTTCGAAAAAAAAATTAGATTTATCAAAAATTATAAATAAATGAATAAAAAGAGATTAATTGAAATTGAAACATGAATTGGTTTCAGACACACTGAGTGGCATAACTTGCTTGGCTACACTGTAGACGGGTAAGGGGTGTCACACAAGGGTATACCTCTAATATACCCGAAGTTAATCCCAATGTGTAACACCCCTATGTTCGGTAGTGCGTTCTACTGTTCCGGTGACCAGTGTTGTCCGGACAGCTAGGATGCCTAGAACTATACTTTGATATGAGGGAGGAGACATAAAATAATGAAATACAAGAAAAGAAAATACAAGAAAAACAAAGGAAAAATAATAGCAAAGAAAGGTAACCAAGTTAAGCGAGCCAAGAACCCTAGCGATGGGTGACCGCACTGGGAAGTCACGGCGTGGACCGTTGACTAGCCCTGGACTGCGGGAAACCCTAGAAAATATTTTTAGGACTTAAAGAGACCCCTATTGAAGTATAAATATCATTAGAAATATCAAAGAAAAATTAATTAATTAGTACACAGAAAAGTGAGAAATCGAAAAACGGACAAAACTCGGTGTTACCGAAAAATCGGGAATGCAACCCGAACAGGGGCATTGTGGTCATTTGACACCCCGAGTTGGCTTTTGACCTAAATGTCCATGAAAATAAAGTGATATTAAAGTTTGAAAATCACATAAAAAAATTGAGATTGGAATGAAAAGTACATAAGACAAATTATGGGTTAAGAAATTGAATAAGTAAAAGTTTCATTAAACAAATATTATCCTAATACTTAGTGGACCACTAAGCACTACATAAAGCTTGAAAACTCTGAAATTCTCCACTAACATTCTGCCTTTATCTTCTTCCTCAAGCACTAGCCATGGCCGAACCAAATTCTCCTAAAAAGCTCCCATGGCCGCCCACCTTTAAACCTTCACAATTCCATGATCAAGCCGTCTTTTCTCACACTTATCTTCATTAAAATTTATCCCCACATCACAAGGAAGAGTTTGATAACAATTTCAAGAAGTTTTAGTGAAGATTTAGCAGGTCCCAACAATAGGTAAGTTTGAGTTTTTGAATATTGCTTTGTTAAAGTTTGTAAGCATGTTATGGGTGGTTGCTTTGTGATGAAATTTTAAAGTTTTGAGGAGTTATTGACATATCCAATTTTGGACAGCCATGAAGTTGTATATTTAATGAATTATTTTTACATATATTTGGTGGGAATTCATGTTGTGTAGGGTGATTTAATGTCCTAGTAAGTTATTTCCATGTATAAGTGGTGATTGTGCATTTGGAATTGAAGTGGAAGAAACTATGGGAAACTTTGGCAATGGGGAGCATTTCAGCAGCCTTGGGACTCCTTGATGAATGTTTGAATTCATGAAAATATTGGATGAATTGTGATATTGAGGATTGATGAATATGTATATAAATTGGTTGTGGAAATTGTATGTAATAATTAGGAGTGGTTATGTGTATATATATTGTTTTATTTGGACTTTGTGAATTAGGGTTTCATTTGGTGTATTGAGGATATTTGTATTCTGCCCAAAGTGACTTTAATATGAAGTGATAAATGGTTTTGGTAATGTACCAAATCAGAATTGGTAAGAGAAGTGGATTTATAGCAAGTAAATGTGCAATTGATAGATGTTAAGCAATATATTTAAGGACAGTATGCATTTTAGCCTATAACTCTAAATGTGTAACTCCAATTGGTATGAGACCAATTGGAGGTGAAACTAGGCACAAAATGTGCCAACTTTCATGAAGGAAGCATACCAAAATTCTGCTTGCAAGGTAGCTTGAAAAATGACCAAATCCGGATTAAGTGCAAGTGAGGCCTGAAAACTGACCATTTGGGCAGCAGTTAGTGTTTAGGCCATAACTCACTCAAAACAGGTCCAATTGACCTGAAATTTTAACCATGAATAGTTAAGACCCATATCTACAAGTCTTATGAAGAAACCAAAGCCCAGAAATGACCATAAGCAAGTCAAAATAGCTTGCACAAGTTCGGATCCAAAAACTGGCCGAACCAAAGTTGACCAAAATTGACCTAAAATGACCAAATTTGATGTCATTTAACCAGCAATAGTAAAATGACCATAACTTGGTCTAAATAACTCAGAATGACCTGAAATTTTGCCCCGCGTTCCATAAGACATAGATCTACAAGTTTTTAGTTTTGATCGAAACCCGAAAACTGAGAGAACTAGATCGTCCGGCTAGGTCAAACTAGTATCCTGGAATCCAGCAAGTTGCAATAAAATGCACTAAATAAGGAAATGAAATTGGTAACATGTACCAACCCTAAAAGACTATCGAATGTGACATATTAGTAATACTAAAACCTAATTTACCTAGAATGCATCGAGGGTCGATATATTAGGTGATTAAGCAAATAATAGCTTTCAGTGAATTACTTATCAAACATTATCGATAGAGACAGTTTAATTTAGTACTGAAACACTTCAAATTGTGTTTCTCAGTTAGTAAAGACTCAGGGAAAGGGAAGGAAACACTAAGTCCAGACCAGGAGACAGTTATCAGAGGTTTGTGCACAACAACTATTTCTTTTGAATTTTTCAATTGAAATAAATTATGACTATTTGTACATTATTATTTTAAATTGTGGAAATGTGTTTGAATGGATATTTATCGCTTGAAAAGCACTGTAAATGGTTTGAAATTGTGAGAAATTGTTTGAATGATATTGATGGATACTTATTGATTGAAAACATTGGAAATGGTTTGAAACCACAGCTATCATGTATATTGATTGTATTCCTCGCTTACTTGTCTAGTGGGACGAATTGAATTCCCTCTCTGGCTGAAGTGTTGAGGTGTGTGCCTGTTGAGGACGAATTGGATGAGTACTCATATTTTTGCTAGCTAGCTATGTTATTCCTCATTAGTCATTGACTTTTAGGACGAATTGAATACCTCATTAGCCATCGGCTTTTGGGACGAATTGAACTTTGGAACATGATTAAGTTGTGTGTGGTTTATTGATCTGTATTGTGAAATTGTGAAATGGAGTTAAATCCTTATTGACATTCACTGTCTTTTGAATTTAATTATGTTTTGATTACTGAGATTTATTGTGATATTGTGTTAAATTCCTTCTGACATTCATTGTCTTGAATTTAACTATGATTTTACGTATCCATCACTTAAATGATTTTTGAATTGTAATTTAAAGTTGTATTTGGTTAATGTTGTGCACCACTGAGACATTGTCTCAGCGATAGCTTTTATTGCCGCGCAGTAGACACACGCATGTGGGCAGATTAGGCTGCTAGTACATCCAGCGAGAGATTATCGGGTATAATGAGTATACCACATTTTGCATTTTGTACTATAATGTATAACCACTGTATGTATATATTGTTTTTGGTTTTGAGCAGTTGCAAATTAAAATTGTACATTGAAGTTGTAAAGTAAATTATGAGTTATTTTGACTTGTAAAAATTGTATTATATTTCTTTTATCTCAGTCTTTGAAAAATTACTATGGATTTGAGTTGAGAAATATGTTGGAGTTGAGATTTGAAAATATATTGAAGTGCTTTTTAAAGGTTTTCTGAAGAACTGTTTTATCCAAAATACAAATGGCACTCTGCCAAAATTTTTACAGAAATTCCAAATAATTCAAATGTGGTAGTTCTATCACTTCAGTTCAAAAAGATTTTTAACACCTGTAAATAGTGCTCACCACTGTAAAAGAAATAAGAAAAGTTTTTAAAATTCCTTGTAGTGTATTTAATGGGTTATCAGTAGACGGAGTTGGTAATTCATTAGGTATACTACGGGATCATGTTATGCCTTACAGAGGGGTAGGGTGTGACACAATGAGTCTTCAAGGCGCAGCTACTGGCAATCTCACTCGACTGCTCTATCTTTACTTTCACCTGCGACATCATACAAAGCTATTGCTGAGTGGTGAATTCAGTGGTGCACAACCATGATTTAAAACATGATATACAATACCATACCAAAATTTTAGCAAAGAATTTGGAAATCTTGAAATTCAATCAAAATTCCAAAAATCAAAATATTCGTTGCCAATAAAATAAATCATTTGTTAAAATGACTCTACTTAAGAATTTTAATTTATCAAATCATAACTGAACATTTAAAGTAATTCTAATAATTTGTGGAAATAAATCTTAATTTTAATAAAATCAATTATGCATAAATCCTAATTGAAATCACAATTCTTTACTATTCAAAAACCATTCTTTATCTCACTAACTCTGCAAAACTAATCCGAAAGGGCCATCTTCAGGGCGATTCTAACTCCCTATGGTCGGGGAGGTTGAATCGGGATTCTAACTCCCTATGGTCGGGGAGGTCGAATCATCGTGCATAGTACACACCACAATAATGCAACTTTCGAAAAGGCCAATGAAAAACTTAGATCTAACCTCTAATAAGAGGAGAATCTAAGTCTATGCACATACCATGGTATTCAAAACAAAACAAAACTAACTCCATTGTCTCCTCAACAAATAAGAGAGACGGGTAATAACCTAGTCAAGCATCTATAGTGAGCTATAAAACAATATCATGAATTTCTTTGTCCTTTTTGGGAGCATAAATCACAACACAATTCAATTCAAAGTCAATTTCAATATCCAATAATTTTTATGCTCATCACAATTTAAAACATAAATTTGTATTTTTCCATGCAAAACCCATTTCATTAATAAATTTCCAAAACTGAACTCATTCAATTCATATCTAAAATAAAATCATAACTTAATCATTTTCCCACAACTAAACTCATTTATACTATAACACATTTCAATAATCATTGAAATAAATTTAATACTTGGTAAACATAATAAATAAAGAACATAAAATCATTTACTCTAATTAGATATGCAAAACATTGGAAATTTAAAACTAGTTGTGCATAAACCTCTTTTGTCAACTCAATTTACTCAAACTTTTATTTCTCCTTCGAAGATCCCTTTTCAACTGAAAAAAATAAATTTAAAGTGCTTCAGTATCCATTTCTAATACTTAAATTCCAATAATTTCTTTGCAGACTTATTCTACCTATTACGATTTATAAATTTTGGGTCTTTCACATTTTTTGTGTATGGTGGCACTATTCATGTTACTATTCAAGTTAAAATGTTGACTTTTCTATACTTAATAGGTTTATTAGTTCCAATTGCACCCATATACCACATTTTGGGTGTTAATTTTGTTGGCATTGATTGCCAATTCAATTTCTACGTCTCCTAAGAGAAATTACAAATTTTCAATTTTGGTCCCTTGTTTTCTACTATTCTATTGGTCTAGTTACTGTGAGAATTTGGCTAAGTGTCCTTATCAAAGTTGTTCCTTATTGTCTTAGCTTTAATTTCCTTTTTGAATCACTCCATTTGGAGTTTTGTAACCCAAGTTATGCGTATTTTTCTAAGACTGGCCGGATTTGGTGTTATCCAGAATTCTGGGCATTTTCTGGATACTGGCAGTTTTGGTAGGTTGCCTGCAGGTGACTTTCGGATAGGTTATGATCAAAATTTAGGTTTGTTTTCTTCATAAAAGTTGTAGTGCTATGTCTCAGCTTTCCATCGGTATAAAATTCAGGTCATTTGGATCTTCCTAGACCAAGTTATGGCCATTTAAGTGACTACTATTCATTTGGTCATTTTTGTACAGGGCAGTGTGCCCAAATCCAGATTTGGCCTAATTGTTCACTAAGTTATGGTCATTTTCTGGGCATAATTCCTGAATGAAAAATGGTCCATTTTGTGTCTAGTTTCATTCCGAATTAGCCTCACACCAATTAGGTTAGTAAATTTTCAGTTTTGGTCCCTGAAAGGGACCTAGGTCAAGCTGTCAGTATACTGACCCTAACCAATCCGAATTGTAACTTAGTTCTATCAATTCACACACACCATAAATGGTCTCAATTGACCATTTCTAACTCTCATTAAGATCATTTGCATCCATTGACTATTTTCTACAATTTTTTTCTCCTAAACCCTAAGTGCCAAGAACCCTAATTTTTACAAATAGCTCAATTAGTTAAATCAAAGTGCACAATCATCTTCTACACACTCATTCAAGCATACTTACACATTTAATTCTACTAAAACACCATAAACCCCACTATTCTCATGGCTGCCAAATTTCCCATAAGTCCATACATGAATAAATTTCCAAGTTTCTTTGCATAATTTCATCAATTTCAATTATATTTCATGTACAGACCATGCATATGGTGAGAAAATTGGCTTACCTTATTCAAGCAATTTTTCTTCTTCTCCAATCTTCAATTTCCTTCTTCCTTTTTATTCCGATGTATCTAGGTTTAAGAGTGTGATTTTGTGTTGGAGTTTAAGAAATTTATGGGAATAAACTAGAGATAATCAAGCTTTCTAAGTCCAAAAATGGTGGAAATGAAGAGAAAATGAGAGAGAGAGATGAGAAAGGAAAGTGACGGCAAAACAATGGAGAAGATGGACTTTTAAATTTTGTTTTTATCCCTTGTTTGATTTATTCAAATAAATAAATTAAATGATAATTTATTTATGAGGTCATCCTCATGTCATGGGGTGATGTCATTAATCTTATTTTCTTTTCTTTTATTTTTCCTTTCTTTTTCCTCACTTCTTTAATTTAATTATATATTTCAAAATTTTCATTTATCAAATTTTATTGGACAATTAGGTCAGGAGTCACCTCTAGAGGTGAATTGACTAGATTGCCCCTCGCCGGTTCTATCCGGTTTGCAAGTTATTCGATATTTCTTTTGGATCCCTGACCTAATTATTTGACCTACTTAACAACTCTTTTTCATGATTTTCTCTTTTTCATTGTGTTCGCAATAGTCCTAAGGACCGCGGCGTCACATTTTTCGGTTCAAAATTTGAGTTAAGACTAACCTCGTAGTCATTTCCCGGTAAGGTCACCCATCGTTGTGACCCTCAGCTCATTTAACTTTTTATGCTTTGTTTTTCTTCTTTATACTTAACTATTTGGCAATTACTAATTATTTGCGTTCAGGGCTTATCTAGGTGTCTTAGATGTAGTTCTAATTCTCTTAATTGTCCGGACCGACACCGGTCACCGGAACAGTAAAATGTATCAGGCTATGCAGATAGGAGTGTTACAAAAGTACTCTAAATATTAAATTAAAATTTTAGAAGAGTTGTGACTCTGTTTCAACCACCGATTTTGGTGTTTGACAAATACAACATCTAAACCTTTGTGTTTTGTATATTTAACTCAAAATTGAAACCTTTATAAATATTTTGAAATTATTTAAACTAAAATTTCTAAAATGTGGATCATTAATTTTTCAATTTTATTAAGTCAATAAAAACTAATACTACCACATCCACTTTGACATTGCATTTTACTTATATTTACCTTTTTGCCACCAGCTCTTCACCGCATGAAGAGCCCTTGATTATTGTCGGCTAATGATAAAATGGCTTATGTCTTTGTTAACATTACATAATGCCATTGAATACTCAATCGACTGCCATGAGTTTTTGCTTCATTTATATTCTTTGTCATCGTGCTTCACTTGGGAGAATGCCATATTCTTTGATCATTTTAACGCAAAAGCCATCAGTTACGAACTGGTAGAAAGTTTTGATTTATATACTATTCTGGCACCATTCATTTATTATTTAAATTAACATGTTTTTGTAAAAAATCACAATCATGTCATAATATTTTTATCTCATTGACTGCCATGAGTTTTATCAAAAAATACAATTTTACCTGAATAAAATGGTCTTGGAGGGCCCATGGTCCCACATCAATATTGTTGGCAGTTAAATTAACCCTTCTCGTTCGAATTTATAGTTATACCATTAAAAATCCCTTGCTCAAATTGCCTCCAGATTTTCTTCCTTTGGATTGATATAAAACTGCAGTTTTAATTGGATTAAATTAAATCCAAATTTTATTTCTTAATAAATAAAGTTGTCATTATAATTTTATTTTAATTGGACATTGAAATAAAAAGTCCAAACTCAGTTTAAATATTGTCTAAAATTAATTAAAGGCTATTACACAAGTTTGATTGGACTAAAATATCTAGTCCAATATTAATAATGTATTTTCTAAAATAAATAATAAATTGTGGGGGAACCATCTAATATTTATTTTAGAGTCCTCTTTAATCTTGTGTGTCAGTGTTAGTGTTGCTTCTAATCCTTCATTACTACTTGTTGAGGTCAAACCGATCAAGCTCTTAGGCACATGCTGCATATCAAGTATATTACATGTAAAACTGATAATTGTAACCAAGTTTAGACTCAAGTAAACGTAATTCATGGTAAAAATCTCCTTGCTTGTGACCTTATTTACAATAATGCCACAAATATTCCTTTATTAAAATCTCAAAAAGCCGTTTGTCTTTTACTGAATTTTATTGTCATATCATATACCACATGCAAAGAATTCTGAAATCTCATAATTTTAAATTTAATGACCTAACCCAATTTTTATTAATTGATTACAGGTAAAAATGATTAATCTTATTATTGATTAATTTTTTTAACAATTATTTTTAAATGTGACCTTAAGTATATTCTTTAATAATTGGGTTGAAACAAATAATGTGGGTATGGAATGGGACTAATGTTAAATTGTCAATTTTGTTAATTTAAAAAAAAAATGATATATGGATTACCAAATAAAAGGAATTGACTAAATTTATAGTTTCTGTTTGCCCATTTTCTATAATATGGACTCACATATTCTATAAATTCATATTCTGACAAGTTATAATATTATCATATTATGGAAAATGTGCTCTTAAGTATGTTTCATCTGTCTATATTCTAATAATTTTGATCAGATTAGTCTATATTATTAAATTATAAAAAAAATATTGACCTAAACAAAATTAAAATTATTAGAAAACCCCTTCACAAATCTTCTGTAGTTTCCAGTCAATCCCAGAAAACTTCTGATTTCTGACACATTTTTAAGTGGCTTCCATTCCAAAATAGCTTCTAACTTTTTAGGATCTACCCTTATGCCTTCTAATGATACAATGTGGCCTAGGAAGGAAACTTCATTCAGCCAAAAATCACACTTGTTTAATTTGGCATATAACTGCTTGTTCCTGAAAATCTGTAATACAATTCTAAGGTGCTGAGCATGTTCTTCTCTTGTCTTAGAATAGACTAGTATGCCATCAATGAAAATAACTACAAACTGATCCAAATAAGGTCTAAAAACTCGGTTCATTAAGTCCATGAAAGTAGCTGGGGCATTGGTTAGCCCAAATGGCATTATTAGAAATTCATAGTGGCCATATCTAGTTCTAAATGCAGTCTTAGGAACATTAAGTTCCTTAACTTTCAACTGGTAATGCCCGGATCTCAAATCAATTTTGGAGAAGACCCTGGCCCCTTTTAACTGATCAAATAAATCATCAATCCAGGGTAAATGATATTTATTCTTGACTGTCACCTTATTCAATTGCCTATAGTCAATGCACAGCCTAAGGGTGCCACCTTTCTTTTTGACAAACAGTACTGGAACTCCCTAAGGTGACACACTAGGGCATATAAACCCCTTGTCAAGTTAGTCTTATAGCTACAAATTCAACTTCTTCAACTCAGTGGGAGCCATTCTATAGGGTACTATTAATATTGGTGTAGTACCAAGGAGCACATCAATTGAGAATTCTACCTCCCTGTCTGGTGGTAACCCAGGTAATTCTTTAGGAAATACATCCTGAAATTCATTGACTATAAGAATATCCTGAATATTCAAACCTTCTTTTCTAGTGTCTATAACATGTGTTAAAAATGCCTCACACCCCTTTCTAATTAAGTTTCCTAGCTGTAATAGCGGAAATTACATTTGACAATAAATTCTATCTCTCACCATATACAGCCACATCTGAATTATCAGAAGCTTTCAACACAACTCCTTTCAATTTGTAATCAACCACAGCCTGATGTTTAGCTAACCAATCCATATCCAAGATAATATCAAATTCATGGAAAGGTAATTCTATCAAGTCAGCAGGAAATTCACTATCCTGCACCCTAACTGGGTAGTCTCTAAACACCTTGTTTAAAATCACACTGTCCTATAAGATTAGTTACCAATATATCATATGATAATAATTCAGCATGTAAGCCCTTCTCACTTGGTGTAGTGGTGCAGATATAAGAATGTGTGGATCTCAGATCAATCAATGCATACACATCAGCATCAAATAATACAAATTTACCAACTATCACACCAGGAGCATCTTGATCCTCTCTAGCTTTCATTACATATGCTCTAGCCAGGGCTCTATTTTCCTGTGGTCTGTTAACTATCTTTGATATCCCTCTCTGACTGGTCCCAGTTGGTTATGATCTGCCTGGCTTCCTATCTCTCTGAGTACTAGGCGTGGATGTCTGTATATGAGTCCATAGTGCATCAGTACCCTTCAACTGAGGACAATCCTTCTTGAAATGATTAGTGGCCCCACATTTGAAATAGGCGCCCATCATTTTCCTACAAGTGCCTAGGTAGGGACGGCCACAATGTTCACAATGTACTAATGCTAGTCTCCTAGAGGAAGCAGCTGGTGAACTAGTAGTGGAACCCTGTTGTTGTGAGCCATGCCAAAATGGGGTCCCTTTCCTAGCCTTGTGAATTGCTGTCTGACTCTAAAGTCCCCTCATTTTCTTATTAGTGGAGGAGATGTTGCTCAATTGTCCCCTATTTTGATCTCTATTCTTTCTGCTTTATTCTTCTGCCTTAACTCTTTCAATGTTTGACGCAGCTGACACCAATCTGAAGAAGTCATCTATCTGCGTCCCAGTGAGCTAAAGTTTGAGGTAATCATTCAAGCCATCCTCAAAACTCCTACACCTGATCTCCTCAGTGGCAACTATCTCTCTAGTATATCTACTAAGTCTAGTAAATTCTCTCTCATACTCAGTGACTAATAATTGTCTCTGCCTCAACTAAATAAACTGCCTCCTCTTATTTTTTAAATACTATCGACTGATATATTTCTTTTTGAATTCAGTCAAGAAAAGATCCTAGGTAATGTCCCATGGAGGCTGTGCCTTTTTTGCACAATCAATCACTGTCAACCACCACTGGTATGCCTCTTCTTGTAACAGAGATACTGCAAACTCTAAACTCTGATTTGGTGTGCAGTGGAGCTGATGTAGAACTCTCTGTCCTTTCTGACCAAAATTCAGTAGTGGAGGGATCATCATCCTTCTTGCCATAGAAATCTACTGCTCCATACTTCCTGAGTTTTTCTAGATGACTTCTTTGTGGAGCCTGTGGGTACTACCCTGTCATGTGTTTGAAGAAGTCGATCATTTGTTAAAATAAGGCATTCTAGCCTTAATTAGATGGGCCAGCCAAGGATTATGGGGGAGCATTTTTTGGGTTTCTGTTGCCCACACTGGTGGGGCTGTTACTTTCTGTAGCCTCATTTGTGGCTCATTGCGAGGCAGGACCATACCTAATCCCTACAATAAATAAGAGAGTAGATCTACATTAGAGTCGCACAAATCCTATTTATTATACCCTATGTGACTTATTAACATTTCCTTTTTCTAGTTCCAAAACTGCCTAAATCTATGCTCTGATACCAAAATTATAACAACCCCTGATCTGGCAGCATAACAACTGAACCGGAGCATTACTTATAATTTTCACAACCTGTAATAAGAACTATATCTTACTTTCATATGAATATTCCATACTTATCACATAAAAATTGTACCATAAGTTATTTAAGCAAAATACAAACATTACTGTCGACACCATATTTTGGCCGATCCCCAAAATCAACAAGACTTTGAAATCGATCCCCAGCACTAGGTCTCCCTGGGCCACCCAATGACATTTCCGACTTCTCTTCATTTTTCTTCACCAGATGACCATATTTCCGGACTCTCCTTAAAAGGAATTGAATCAATGCTAAGTCCTAACATTCGTTAAAGCCCTGCCGATCTCTCAAATCATTTACCGATCTCTCAAACCCGCTGTCGAATTTCCGGACCCGTCGGGTATATCCCTGATCTCTGTTGATAAATGAAGTGAACTAGCATTAGATCTTTTCTTACCAGTTTTATAGCCGATCTCCTTTTCGGAAGATCAAGAGCTAAGGTTTTGGTTCGGTTTAACGAGGGTTCCAATCTTAAGTTTTCAAGTTAAATTTTCAATTTTAATCAAGTCCCATTCAGCATTTCTTCCCCACCGATCTCATGTTATTGTGCTTTCCGATCTCTTATACTTAGATTAATAATTGCATTTTTGTCTTGCTGTGCTCATACAATCAAATACTCAGACAAACAATGGTTTAAAATGTTCCGATCACAACCCTTCATTGAACAAAGAGGCATTCCATTTCATTTCATAATTTGTACAAGTTATTCGGCTGGGGGATCACCCCCAGCCTGATTTACATTCTGCTCACTCTCTCACCTCGGCTTCCTCCTCACCGTCCTCATCGCCGCCTCAGAGCCAGTCGGCCATCCAGAGAAGTCCTCTTCAGTAGCGCTCGAGTTCGGTCAAGAGGTCCTTGTGAGCATTCACATAGGCTCCGCCATCCTCGCCACCATCTCCTCGTCTTTCTCCTTAAGCTCCTCATCCTTCGCCTTAAGCTCCTCGTCTTTCTCCTTAAGCTCCTCGATGAGTTGGGCGACCTGAGCAGCTTCGTTGGCCTGAAGCGCCTGGACTTCTCCGAGAGCCCGATCCCTTTCAGCCAGGACACGAGTCTGTTCGGCCAGCCTGTCTTCATAGTACTTTGCCCGTCCCTCAACTTGAGATATATAATCCCGAGCGGATGAGAGTTGGGATCGGAGGGAAGCCAATTCCTGATTTTTCTTCCTGATCTCCTTACCCAGATGCTGGACCTTTTCCCAAACCATGGTCCGATTCACTGTGCACTCCACATCTGCACTCATGGAGTGAGTCAAGATGTCATCAAGGTCGCCGAGGATAGCCCGTCCCGATCCTCCCGAAGAAAGATGGAAGACCCCAAGACTTGGGCAAAACCGGGTTCTCCTGCATACCGTTATTCTTCAAAGACTCCATTAACTTCTGGCGCCACGAGAGGAGGTCCTCCCGTAAGATTGAGAAGGCCCCTTTCCGTGCTTGGGACAATCGAAAGAGTCGGAGGTCGCTCTTCCGATCTAGGAGGAGATCGGACTTTCAAAGTGGTCGCAGATCCGAAGGTGGAGGCGGGTCTCCTTGTACTTCCCTGTGTTCACGACTGTGTGTTCAAGCATTTCCGAACGCTTCATCTCCTTTATCTTCCGGGAGATCTCCCTTTCCTTCTTCCGCTTCCTAGAACCCTCACCACCCGCCATACCTGCACAAAGAAAAGGTTAGTGAGATCGCTAAGGTCGTGAGAACTGAGATATAGAAAATACCAATGCCGAGGTCAGAGAGCGGAAGTTCGCGGTCTTGGCCGGTGAGCAATTGAATAGTCCAATGGTGCAGCTCGGCAGTCACCGCATCCAAACAAGAATACTTTTGAGTGGCGGCCTGACTCTTCAGATCCATCACTATTAAACTTTCCTCCTGACTCAGGGTAATGTGCTTCGGAAGCAAGGGCCCCTGGTACCACCAGCTACGGGGGAAGTCCTCAAAGCAGCTCGGATCTTTGCTCCTCAGAATGAAGAAACGGTTCTTCCAATTCTTAAGGGATGAGGGCAGATCGGAAAAGAGCCCGCAATGAGGCTTCGCCTGAAAGAACCAAAGGTTCGCCATCCTTTCGCGAAGTTAGTCCATGCAGCTCGCGAACACCTTAGTCAGAGGTCTGATTCCCTTAGCTCGGCATAGACCTCGAAAGGCTACCAAGATCCGCCACGAGTTGGGGTGAATTTGAATAATGCATGCTCGGTGAAGTTTTAAGACCTCCTTGTAGAAATCGTCAAGAGGGAACCTCAGACCGGCCTTTAACTGTTCCTCGTACACCATAACCATGTCATTCTCTTCAAAGGAGTGATCGACACGAAGATCGCCGTGGCACTTGATTAGCTCGCATTTAATCAGCCGAATGTTATATTCTTGGCTAAACGATTGCAGATCGGATTCTCGAAGAACCGACGGTAGCTCGTCTATAGGGAGAGTCTCTCTCCCTGAAGAAGGTGCGAGCCTTGATGGTATGACCCGCCCCCGAGTTGGAGCGGAGGCCCTGGGAGGTTCTTGTTGAACGCTTGGCCCGACTGCCTCTTCTTCATCAGACGATGACCACGAGAACTGAATGGAAGGAGGGCTCGCCGCTCTCTGACCTTCGGCACTGCTCATTTTCAAAAGAAACAAAGAATTTAAATTAAAAAGAGGATCAAAGCCCTTACCGGAATCTGATCGGCGTCGGAAGAACTTGAGAAAACGAGAGAACTTCGAAGTTGTGAGCAGGGGATTAAAAATCGAATGAGAGAATAACTGGCTAACCCTCCCACCCCTATTTATACTAGTCCGAGTATTTAATGCTCGCAAGGTTCTAGGCAGCGCATCGATTGGTGGGACTCGACAACTGTTCTGACACTTCTCTCAAATATCCGAATGTTTAGAGATCGGTTAATTGGAGATCGGCATAATAAGTTAAATATTTTGAATAAAGGATCAGTTAAGTGTCATTCAGGTAAAGAACCAGATCGGATAACCACATTAGAGATCGGAAAACAATCAATGCAAAAATAATAAGATGATAACCGACAAAATAAAGTCTTTATTTTCAAAAGATCGGATTACATCATTTGGGCGATCTCTAGGGATCGGATTACACTAAAATTGGATCACATCATTTCTGTGATCTCTAGAGATCGGATTGCATTGAAAATAAAATACATCATTTGGGCGATCTCTAGGGATCGGACTACAATAAAGGTCTAACTACATCATTTGGGCGATCTCTAGAGATCTGATTACATTTTAGGATTACATCATTTGGGCGATCTCTAGAGACCGGTGGAACATCCTATCTAAAAGGCCTATGTCAAAGCCTAGTCTAGTGGATGAATCAAAAGAAGTGTTTGAACAGAGACCGGTTGTTGGCATCGGATAGATGTGCAAATCGGATGGGGTGACTATGACTCCCATGAAGATGAGAGACATCGCCACCGATGTTACCACCCAAATCGACCACTGCTTTAACACCCAATGTGGAGGAAAACCGTTTAACACTCAATGTGATGAGAAACCGAATGAACTCAGTTGAGCGACTCGAGATCGGTACAACCAAGGTCCGCAATACAGATCGGTCAAATCCAGTCCTCTCACCATCGTCAGTTAAGGTCATTCGATCACCGGGATCGTGAATTTTCAGTCGGTGAGTAAAGAAGTCCATCTAAAAGATCAAAGCCACGCTTATAGCCGTAACTTCCACCGAGCAATAGAACAGGAAAGTAAGAAAGGAAGAGAGGAAAATCGATGAAAGAAATGTCTCTGCTGACAGGAGTATATATAGGGAAAATGAGCATTTATTGTCGAAGGTAAAACGGCTTAACGCCGAATCGAGGGACAATTAATACTTTGACTAGACCGACCAAGAAGGGAAAAGATCGGAATAGTAGATCTAAGGTGGAAGACCAGCATGAAAGGTCGGAAAGAACATGTGAAAGAGATCGGAAAGAGGAGGGATCGGTAGGCAAAAAGAATAAGACAAATTCCAATAACCGTCGTCAGAATCAGAGCCGAGGTAGTTAAGGCGTTGCAGACGAGATCTCACCGCACGCCTAAGAATCGCCCGCACGCCGACAGTGCCGTGGTATGTCATGACACCCAGACATCCCAATCTCCACCGTTGATCCCACTTGTAAGGACAAACCCGAACCCTTAGATCAAGAGAGGAGACGATGATCAGCGTCTTTCGCTCTTAACCCTGGATCGTTCGACAAGGAAATTTAGGACCGCTGATGGAAAGAAGAAAAGGACAAATATTATGAAGATTGATCTCAACCATTCATTTTGTTTCTCTTTAATTCCTGAACCTCCGATCATGTCCTTCGAAATCTCGACCCTACATCTCCCTCAAATAAATCCTGACCCTTCACGAATAGCACCCGATTCCTATAAATACCTGCATAAAAACTGTTCAAAGGACGTGCAAGAAAAAATAGACAAGAGGTCATATTATAGCAGAGGAACTCAAATTTCATTTAGTTTGCTACTCGCTACTTAGAAGTGTCAATCAAAAAGACTTTTGAAACTAGTTTTCAAGTGTTTTTCTTGAAAAGATTCTCAATCTGGAACTCTACATTTCCAGCTTGTTCATTATCCGTCACACTCTCACTTTCTCGCTTTTATCATCTCTCGCCCAAGCTCAACTTCATTCCACTCGGTTCTTTTCATCTTGATCTGATTGCATTTTAGCTAAGCACCCTCCACTCACGAGGAACACCACCCTCGTGCCAATCAATCCTTGCCTTATCACTATTTGACACCCCATTGTTATTTTAGTAGCTTTGGCTCTCATGTAAGAGCTCATACTACTGTTTTATTAAGTGCTTACATTTACTTTCTGCATTTTCTTTGTTCTTCTCACATCTGTGACTTCCTACTTTTGCACAAACGATCCCCAAAGAATGTTACTGTAAGAGCTCATATCACTATTTTATCGAGTGTCTGCATTTACTTTCCGCATTTTCCTGTGTTCTTCTTACATCTGTAACTTTCTTCAAGACTATTTTTGCACAAACGATCCCCAAAGAATGACACTCCCAAATCATCTATTTAGTGATCAGTTCATTTTTATTAATCTTCATCTTTTTTGAAAGCAAGTTTTCTAACTCCTAGTAGTATGTAAATGGTTGGGCAAACGTAGGTAGCTGCGACTTAGAGGTCTCCTTTAAAAGAGAGGACCTGAATAACACGTTAGGAAGATAGCCAAACTATTAGGTTGACGTAAACAGCCATTCGACAAAGATGTCATAAATTGGAATAAAACCAAAGTAAACGAAACAGAATAGGTCGGGCATCAATAGATATTGGTAAAATGAACGCATGGAAGGTCGGTAAATCAAGTCTAGTTTTCCCTATCTAGTCAAAAGGTATCGAGAAGCCTTATCCCCAGCATCTTAGAACGCCAGAATCCTTAGCTTTAGGTTCTTATGTCATGTGGTTGAAATTAAAAATCCGGGAGATCGGAGAAATCCCTTCTAGGCTCCTGTTAATCTGAAAGAGATCGGAAGAGAGTTCTTATCCGGTCTCAATCCAAAATTTTAATAAACGTAAAAGAGATCGGAGGAGAGTTATTATCCGGTCTCCCTTCAAAATTTTAATAAACATTAAATAGGGATCGGAGGAGAGTTCTTATCCGGTCTCAACTCAAAACATTAATAAATAACTCTAAAGGAGATCGGAGGAGGTTTCTTATCCGATCTCCCCTCAAAGTTTTAATAAATAACTTAAAAGAGATCGGAGGAGGGTTCTTATCCGGTCTCCCCTCAAAATTTTAATAAACAACTTAAAAGAGATCGGAGGAGAGTTCTTATCCGATTCTCACACCCGTACACTAAGGTTGTCTCATTTACTTATGTATCTGGGTGATCCAAATTTAGTGAAAAATCAAATATTCCTTTTACCAAAAGGATTAACATTGCCGTCTAAGCCCTCCTAACTAATTTATAAAGGACGCAGAATTAAATCTACTTACCCTTATTAAGGGACGAGGTGGGGTGCCTAACACCTTCCCCACCCGTTTACGGACCCCAAACTTAGAATCTCTGTTTTGAAGTGGTTTCATTTTTTAATTTAACTTCTCAAATGGTTTTCTTTAGTTTCCCTCAAAACTAAGGTGGCGACTTCTCACTTTTTCCCACTTCGGTGAGTGATCGTCCAGCATCGCAAAATCTATTACATGACTTGGCGACTACTGGGATCCGTCCCTGCCTAGTGGTCCAAAAGTAGGTTTAATTTTGTATGATCAAATTATAGTTAGATAGGCTCTCTAGGCGTTGTCTTATATGTTATTTATTATTACTGCTAAATATTTTGTTTTGCCTGTTCTATCTCTTACAAAGGTTCTTCATTTCAAAAAGAAAAAAAGGGAAAAAATGGAAAAATAAAATCCCCCTAAATTGGGAAGAGGTAAAGGTGTCCCTTCACACACCGAACACTCACACAATGTCCTCACACACTATGGTCCTAACCCGAGCTTTCTTACCCTTTTAGGAAAGTAGGAGGGAGTCATGTAGCGGTACCCGTGGGTTTTACCCCGTTAGTATCCGTGAAGGCTTCTGCTCAAATTGAAACTCGCTCTATCCACTGTGATACTTGTGGAATTTTCCCGATAACATCACAGGGGTAGAATGGGGCTCTACTGTTTACAGTAGGGGCAATTTGGGAACCTGTGGCTTTTAGAAAATTAGTTCCTGAGCTAAACTATCACAATAGTTGAAGGCCGTAGTAAACTACCTCATAAGATAGAACTATCTAGGTAGGTAGCGCCACCCTGTTAGGAGTCTCCCTACTATAGGACAAAAGGGGCATACTTTCTCTTACCCTATTCTCGCTTTAATTTCCTTTTGTTCATTTTTTTGAGGGTAATCTTGAATTTATTAGAACACCTACACATTTTCCTACTTTGATAAATGTGTACGTGTCACTCACAACAAAGATGATTCAATATTACCCTAATTTGTCTTTCTAACGAATTTACTCACAAAGCACAAACCAAGAGTCCGTAAAGGATAGGCATCATTTTTATCATGGCATCCTCGAGTCAGTCGTAAAAGGTCTGTAATGCTAAGTTTTGGTCCAAATCACCATAGTCCGCACTCGCAAAATGATGCTTCCGAGGCACCGCTAGCTCGCTACCTTCGCTAGATCCGAATAAAATAGAGGTCGAATGAACAGCCTAGAGGGTCCGTTTAACGGATGGAGGTTGCTTCCGATCGTGCCAAGGTACGCTTTGAAGAGAAGTACGGAAGATTGCAACCTTAATGCAAGTCAAGGTCCAAATCCCGCATTAAAAGCCATGTTGTCGCTTGGAATCCTAAGCACGGGTATTCTCTTTAAATGTCATCGATACTGTCCCCACTATGGAATAATATCTGGCATTGCGGGGGATCCCATACTCATTTCTGAACCGGATCTACTTACACCTCGATCATAGGAATACCTGTAATGGGTTGGCACATATGTTGGGTTCTCCCCCAGAAGAAGTAAAGTCCAAAGAAACTGCTAAGGGAAAAACTCATGGTTGGTATTGGACATATCTCCAGAAATGTTTCGATCAATGCCTCCATGTAACACAGTGGGACAGGGTTTCAGTAGCTCTCACTTTGGGACTCTATGGTCCGATTCTGCCTCGACCATTGGGAATCATAACTTGCAACGCGTGGAAGTGTTCTCGACGTGGAAAGGCAGATTAATCCAATACCGCAATCCTTGCGAGACTTTATTAACCCTTACCATCGCATAACAGGTCTAGGATCCCTTAAGTGTTGTTCTCAATCGTTATACCTCGGATTATCAGTCACATGTGTCCTGTGGAGACAAAAGGATTGACTTGGTACCTTGACCAGCCTCCCATTGAGAAGATGATCCGATTAGTGATCAGCCCGAAGAATGAAAAACAGTGGTGGGAACGGATTTTGAGTTTCAATAGCCATGATTACTGTTGGAGGAAGCTGTGGACGTCAAGCCAACCCGCTTTGATCGGCAGGGGTATTCAATGTCCCTGATCGGAGTAACCGGATACACAAGTTACACTCCGGCATTGGTAATGAGGCAGTTCGGCTCAACACAGTCTGTGATCAACATTGAAGAATACCACCAAGGTCGCTTCTACCACGAGCTCAAAGGAGAAGAAGGGTTGAGAAAGGCTCGCAAATCGTGGGAGAACGTCACTCTGATGGAGAGATCGCCTAAGGGCCCAAGCACCTCGGGCGATTATCTTAAATGGAGAGCGGACAGGACCGAGAACATTCAATCGTGAAATTCAAGACAAGAACCCGCCTCCGAGATGTCCTATTAAAAGAAACGAATGGCCATCTGGATGACTCACTACGAGAGGCTAATACTGAGAACTCACAACTGCAGGAACAAATAAAACAGCTGAAGGACCAACAGCAGAAACTTAAAAGGAGAGTAAGAAGACTTAAGGAAGAGGTAAGGGCCGAAAGGATGGGGTTCGAGGAGCAAAAGGTACAGTGGGAAAGGGAAAGAGACTCTCTCCAAGCTGAGGTAAAAGAAGCGAAAGTACATAAAAGAAAGTTTCAGGAAAAGATGAAATACCAAGAGGTACTCGTCGAAGAATATAAGCAAGAAAGTAAGAAGAAGAAGCTCGAATTGAAAGAACAAGCACTACTCATCAACGATATCTTGAAAGAGTGTGCTAAAGAAAGGAAAGAGAAAGAAAAAATGTCGCTTCTCTATCAAGGACTGAAAGAGAATGTTGACCACCGAGAGAACAATAGCACGGGAAAACAAGAATTATTACTCAATCCGAGTACGCCTGAAGCATTCGACCCCGCCAAGCAGGAAGAAAGGTTGTATGAGTATCTCAGAAAATGTCATCTTATTATAAAGAACCTTCTAGAGCCTAGGCCAATGTAAAAGATACGATTTTAATGAAGTGATTTTTGGACCATTGTTTAGCAAAATTTGTGAATGAATAGTATGACTCCCGTAGGAATTTCCTCGCTAGGGTTATGTGAAAAATTGAAATGCGCCATATGAACAGGTATCATAAATGCGCATTCAATCCCGCCATTCACTACGACTATTGAACGATGCCATGATAAAGCCGAGGCGATTATCCTTTTACAGATTTCAACCTCGCTCTCAAATGCCATCAGATCCTTCGCCCGCATCAGACTTTTAGTTTCTTTGCAAAATTCGAAGTTTATTTAAAATTTTCTTTTTTTTACCCCTTACAGGAAATCAATATTGCTTCTAACAACGCAAGTCTGACCAAGCACACGGTTCAACCCCAGCGAGTGTACTTAACAAGATCTCGAACAAGAAGACTAATGGAAGACCAGGAACAAGTACGTAACCTACAGGCAAGTGTCCGAACTGAAAGACTGTGTTTCGTAACTTATGAAGATGATGAGGGAGATGTCCCAAAATAGGCCCACTTCACTCCTAACCTACCATTACCTCCCCCACCTCCTACAACGGTTGATTCTCACTACGCTTCAACCTCCTTCACTTTCCAGCCATCAATCCCGGACCCGACAGTCACTGTCAATCCGGTGACCATAAATAATGACCTACCTTTTTCCTATTACCCGGCTATCTCAAATGCCGAGCCACACCCTTCAATCCCGATCCCTCCAATTTACTCCACCCTCGCCTCCCAGTTGGAGGAGCGCATCATACGGTGGAAGGAGAACATAGGGCGAGAGAAAACGAGAAACTATCGGCTCTAGAAGAAAGACTGAGGGCAATAGAGGGGCTGAACATGTATGGTTCAGTCGATGTGTCGTCACTGAGATTGGTGCCAGATGTGGTGGTACCACCCAAATTCAAGGTTCCGGATTTCGACAAGTACACCGGAACTCAGATCCCCGCATCCACCTGGCAACCTACATTGCCAAAATGTCTGCCTTAACAGAAGACGATAGACTTCTCATTCACTTCTTTCACGAGAGCCTCTCCGAGCAGCCTCCGAGATGGTGTATACAATTGACAGAGCAAGTCGCACTCCTGGAAGGATTTAGCCGATACCTTTCTAAAGCAGTACAAATTCAATTGTGATGCAGCACCCACAAGAAGGGACCTCCAAAACCTGGTACAGAAAGACCGGGAAGGTTTCAAGCAGTATGCCCAACGATGGAGGGAGAAGGTCGCAGTATATATCCTCCTGGATCGACAATGAACTCGCTCCCTATTCATCAAACATTGAAGGCTCCCTACTTCAACTCGATGATTGGCAATACTTCCAACAGCTTCTCGATATCATCCAAGCCGTGAGAGAATTGAAGCTAATCTGAGAATAGGAAGACTACAGGAGTTGGCTGAGAATCCTGTAAAGAAGACTGCCAGCTTTGGCAAGAAGAAGGAGGGTGATGTACACTCTATCACCCGTCAGAATAATTACCCCCAATTTCCCCAAAATAACTACCGGCCATATCCTCCTCTCATGGCCAAACCATCGCAAACATTCCACCTTCTTTCCCTAATTATCCACAACCACGCCCACAATACGCCCCACCTACAAATTTCCAACCAAGACCACCTCCTCCTCCAAATTCAACCAAGACCACCACAAAACAACCCAAGACCTCCAAGGAACCCCGATCCACCTCTTCCTCCTCTCAATGAAATATACCGATACCTTGTTGGTATAAACCAAATTGTACCAGCCTTCCTTAGACTCGATCCAAACCGCCATATCCTGTGGTATGATGCCACCGCCTGTGAGTATCACGGAGGGGCACAAGGGCATTCAATCGATAATCGCGGGCACTCAGAGGGAGAGTGCACGCTTAATCCAAACAGTGGTTGAAGATCGAGGGAAATGGTTCCCTCCCTAATGTTACCTCAAACCCACTGCCTAACCACAATGCGGGCAGTGGTGTAAATATGATAGAGTCTAAGGGAGAAGGATCAACACCGTATGGATAAGCCGGTTCCATACTTCGAGGAGATTTTTATCAGAGCAACGAGGGAAGGCTACCTTTGCCCTCGTAGCGGGATTCAAGAGAGTACGAGGTGTCCTTACCATGGAGGGGCAAACACCATGAGTCGCGAGATTGTGAGGGGTTCAGCAAGAAGTCCTAACTTATTGTCACTCAAGGTTCCGAGATGCCGACAAGGTCAAGACGGAAAAGGGAGTGAACACCACCGATGCAGCCAAAATGCTTCTACCTCCAAACCTAATCACCTTCTCGCCCTGTAGCCTCACCGCCAGAACGGTTATCCGAACTCCACCTCGCCTCCCATCACCAATACTCACGCCGTCCCTTGGAACTATAACTTCCAAGTTTTCACTCGTGGAGCGCTACAAGACATCCGCCTCCTAGTCTTGCCTCACCTCGCACCACCAAAACCATGTTTCGCTCCTCACGAGCACTTCGTAATGACTTATGCCGACTCGCTAGCAACATTACTCCCCAAACCAGTTCTCGGCCCGTTATCACAACAAAGCCCTCTCCACTGAGCAAGAAGTCGAGTTTATAACTCAAGTGGGAGGTGTTACTGAACGAAGAAAGAGAGAAGAGAAAAGGGAAAGTAAAAATGGGAGAGTCATCAAAAATACGTAAGAGGAGGTTGAGAAAGCAGGGAAGTAGAACTCATCAACATAAAGAAGAAGAAGAACTATCGCTCCAAATAATGAAACAGAGTGAGTATGATGTAGTGGAGCAATTGAGGAAGACACCGCCCGAATTTCATCATATCACCGATCCTCGAGCTCAAGTCCACCGACAAGCCTTGCAGAGAATCTCGGATCAAGCCTTTGTGAACCCCGACATCACACCGGGACGCTTTGAGAAGATAGTAGAACAAATCCAGCTTCCAACTTTGTAGCCTTTTCTCAAGAGGAGGTAGATCCCGCAGCTTAGGCACAATAAAGCTCTACATATAATCGTGAAGTGCAAGGGTTGTATAGTGGCCAAAGTTCTCATCGATAACGGATCGGCCCTTAATGTATCGCTTAGCGCAACCTTAGCCAAAGCACGGCCGACCAATCATATATACGCCGAGTGCTATGGTGGTAAGAGCCTTGACGGCACTCAGGAGAGAGGTGCTGGGAGACATTGACTTGCCAATCCAAGTCGGTGCATGTACTTTCAACGCCACGCCTGTGATGAACATTGAGCCGCTTACACTATGCCGTTGGGGAGGCCATGGATCCATTCCGCACGTCGCTTCCTTTGACTTTGCACCGTAAGATCAAATACATTAAGGACAAAGAAAATCATCACCGTAAGGGGTGAAGAAGCCATACCGTCACCAAGCCGCAATCACTTCCTTATGTGGAAGCGCCAAGAATCATTGGAGAGTTCTTTCCGTGCCCTTGAACCGCAAGATACCGGAAGGAGGGGCTATGGCTATGGTGGCCAAAGTGATGTCGAGGAATGGGTATCAAGAAGGGAAAGGCTTGGGCACCGCCTTGGAAGGGATCGTGGAACCCATAGCGGCTATTCAGAAGGTGGGCCGTAGTGGTTTGGGATATGAGGAGGATGCCCTCGTGGATGGGCGATTCTGGATGAGGAAAATACTTCGGGATCAGAGGTTTGACCAGAAGATGGGAAAGATGAAAGTAGTCCCGAGAATCACGGAGATCTTCACCAAACCGGCCATTCAACATCCGCAAATACGTAAGAATCACCCGATGATCCATCCATCGATGTCATCCAACTGGACTCCTTGTATGAGGCCCTAGTCTCGCCAATGACTGAGGGGCAAGAGCTGAACAACTGGACAACGGAGGACATCCCTGTACTCAATTTCGAGTAAAGTACCTCTGGTTATCTACACTTGATCATTTTGTCCAGGGTGACAAGTGTAATACTGTAAATGGACCTTTTCTTATGGCATTAATATTAATGAGTTGATAGCGCATTTTAAATCCAATACTCTCTTTCTTTCCTTTTTAATTCCACCCTTATAACATGTTCTATTCTTTATTCATTCAGGACCATTCATCAATTAACACCTAATAATCCAATAGACTCAGAAATTCCTCTGGTTAATTTTGAAATCCCCATAACTGCCATTACTTCAAGTGATTCTGAGGAAGACCTTACAGAAGAAGACAATGAAAAAGATGAACCCTCCCTCATGCCTTGTGAAAATGAAACGCGCACAATAAACTTAGGCACGGAGGAAGTAAAAAGGGAACTTAAGGTAGTGGAGAGTGAGGAATTGGGAGATATGATCGGTCTTCTTAAAGAATTCCTCGACGTGTTTTCCTGGAGCTATGATGATATGGTGGGTTTGGACCCTCAGATAGTAACGCACAAAATTCCCTTAATCCCAGGAACAATTCCGGTGAAGCAGAAACTAAGGAGAATGAATCCCGACACACTGCTCAAGGTTCGGGATGAAGTCAAGAAACAGTATGACGCCGGATTCTTGGAAGTGGTCAAATATCCCCAATGGGTGGCTAACGTCATTCCGGTAATGAAGAAAGATGGGAGAGTCAGAGTGTGCGTTGACTACAGGGACCTTAATAAAGCTAGCTTGAAAGACGATTTCCCACTCCCCCACATTGATGTGTTAGTTGACAATGCCATGGATTGGGCAGTGTTCGTGTATTGATGGGGCATCGTGGTACAATCGATCCCAATGGACGAAGAAGACAAGGATAAACCGCTTTCATCACTCAATGGGGAGTATTCGCTATCGGGTCATGCCCTTCGGGTTGAAAATGCCGGCTACTTACCAAGCAATGGTCACATTATTCCATGACATGATGCATAAAGAAGTGGAGGTGTACGTGGATGATATGATCATTAAATCCAGGGGAAGAGAGCCACGCTCAGTGATGAGGAGGGTATTCAAAGGCTCAGAAATACCACTTGAAGTCAACCCCGCTAAATGCATATTCGGCTAAATCGGGAAAGTTGTTGGGATTCATAGTGTTTAGAAAGGGATAGAAGTAGATCCGCATAAGGTTCGAGCTATTCAAGAAATGCCATCCCCAAAAATGTAAAGGGAGGTGCGCAGCTCGGGAAAGTTGAACTACATTTCGAGGTTTATTTCTAATCTTATCGCCAAAGCCGAGCCTATTTTCAGACATTACTCGAAAAACAACTCTACTCAATGGGATTCATTTGTCAAGAGGCTTTTGAGAAAATCAAGCAAGATTCACAAATCCACCAAGATTGGTTCCACTGTGGCAGTGCCTTTGATACTATACATGGCACCAAATAGATTCAATGGGATGTGTTTTGGGACAACATGATGATACCGCCAAGAGAGAGGGCCATTTATTACCTAAGCAAGAAGTTTAATGATTGTGAGTCAAGGTACTCTTCCTTAGAAAAGACTTGCGCTGCTAGCCTCGACAAAGAAATCGCCTCAAGCACTACATGTTGAATCACAAGACATGGATCATCTCCAGGATGGATCCTATTAGATATGTATTCGAGAGCCCATTCATGCCAGTAAGGTTAGCCAAGTGGCAGGTTATACTCTCCCAGTACGACATTGTCTACATGACCCGGAAAGCGGTGAAAGGCAACAGAATTGCCGACCTCCTAGCGTAAAAATCCTATCCAGATTATGAAGCTCGAATTTGAGTTCCCGATGAGCATATTAATGAAGTAGACTACGAAGAGGAGGCCCGCCAACGTATGGGAAATGTATTTTGATGGAGCAACAATTTATCCGAAACGGAATCGAGTCAGATCGTATCCTGACGGAAAACACTTCCCGATAGCCGCCAAGTTGAGGTTTGACTGCACTCAACAATGTCGCAGAGTATGAAGCTTGTGTGATGGGTCTACAAGTCGCTATCGAAATGAAAATCGAAAGTTGGAGGTGTACGGAGACTCGCTCGATAATTTATCAAGTCAAGGGAGAATGGCAAACTAAGGATCCCAAGTTGATCCCATATCGTAAGTACTTCATCGAGCCGATCAAGGAATTCAAAAATCTCTTTCACTCATCTTAGCAGGACAAGAATCAATTGGTGATGCTTTAGCTACTCTAGCCGTTATGGCTCAAATGGAAGAAGGGCATAACTCAAGCATTGAGGGTTAGAGCAAGGGATGAACCAGCCATCGCTTCACGATTGAAGAAGAACCCGATGGAAAGCCTTGGTATCATGACATCCCGGCTCATCAGAGAACTGCAGAATTCTCTGGGCAACCAAAAATGAAAAGAAGATGATTCGAGATTAGCATTGGGATACTTCCCAAAGGAGAAACCCTATACAAGAAGAGCTCCAACGGCGACCATCGAGATGCGTAGATGCAAAAGAAGCAAAGAGAATCCTCTTGAGACACATGAGGGAAATTGTGCGACCCATGCCAATGGACACATGATGGCTAAGCAAATCATGCGACGTGGGTATTTTTGGACCACAATGGAGAAGGATAGCATCGAGTATTTCCTAAGTGCCATAAGTGTCGATCTATGCCGATCCGATAAACGCCCCACCTCATAAACTGCTCAACCTCGCCTCATCATGGCCTTCGCATTGTGGGGCATCGATGTGATTGGTCCTATCAATCCTAAGGCATCCAATGGGCACAGATTCATCCTAGTGGCCATCGACTATTTCTCCAAATGGGTCAAGCAACGCCGTGATGCTCACATCACGCAGAACACGCTCCTTAAATTCTTCAAAAGCAACATCATCCGCCGCATGGTCTCCCGAATGAAATTGTCACCGATAATGCCAAGAACTTGAATGGTCCAAGATTCAGGAATTATGTGATCAATACAAAATCCGCATCTCAATTCCTCCCGCACTGCCCCTGCATGAATGGAGCGGTAGAAGCCACAAACAAGAACCTCAAGAGGATAATCCGAAAAATGACGATCACATATAGGGATTGGCATGATATGCTTCCCTATGCTCTTCACGCATACCGGACTTCCGTAAGAACCTCAACCGGGGCAACTCCATACTCACTGGTCTACGGGATGGAAGCAGTATTACCTATTGAGGTCGAAATTCCTTCCTTTAGGATTCTGAAGGAATCAGGGATTGATGAATCGTAATGGATCCAACCAAGGTTGGATCGCTTAAATTTGGCCGGACGAAAAAGGTTAACAGCAGCATGTCATGGGCAATTATACTAGAGGAGAATGGCTAGGGCATTTGATAAAGGTGTTCGTCTACGTGAATTCCAACCCGAGGACCTAGTGTTGAAGAAAGTGCTGTCGAACCAAAACGATCCCCGGGGCAAATGGTCACCAACTTATGAGGGACCCTATGTGGTTAAAAAGGCATTTTCTGGAGGAGCCTTAATCTTGACCCATATGGACGGTGAAGAATTCTCGAGACCCGTGAATGCCGACACTGTCAAGAGGTACTTCACAAAAAAAAAAAAAAAAAAAAAAAAACTTGGAGTGAAACTCAAGGGGCCCAAGAACCAAAGTGGAGAAATAAGGAAGAGGGTATGAAACCAAGGATGGAGAAGAGACCATTATGGCATGAGGCTGCAGAGAACTTGAAATAATGGCAGTTAAAAGACTTCAAAACCAACTAAAAGGAATATGTGAGATCTATCTTTGTACCTTTTTCTTCTCCTTTGAAAGTCTATTTTTCCTAATAAAGTTATACTTCATTCCTACTGTTTGTGTTTTCCCGTTTACCCCCTTTTTAATGCTATCCTTTCTCTTTGTTTAACGTGCTATTAATTAGTTAAAATTTTTGCCATAAGATTTGAATTCAAAAATTGATAACCTCACGCATTTATTATGAGATTTGCAGAAGTGGCCTTCACAAAAAAAAAAAAAAAAAAAATATAGAGCTAGATGTGAAAAACCTAAAGTGCGCTTCTGGATAAATGGACGGAAAGAAAGTGAAAACTGCAAGGGCGCTTTCCATAAAATAAGAAGAAAAATCGAATAGAAGAGGGGCATTTGAAGCCTTGAAGGTCATGGGCCAAGTCTTGCAACTCCTTTTCCATTAATCATCGCCTTCTGTATCTTGTTAAGTACACTTCGCCGTGAAGAACTTCATGTGTCGGTTAGACTTGCTTTGTAAGTTGATTTTAAATTTCCCGCATTTACATTTCTTGCCATCAACCTCTCGGTTCCTTGATCTAAGTTGATTTTAATTTAATGCAATTTACATTTCTCGCTATCAACCTCTGGTTCCTTGATCTAAGTTGATTTTAATTTCATGCAATCTACATTTCGTTATCAACCTCTCGTTCCTTGATCTAAGTTGTTTTTAATTTAATGCAATTTACATTTTCTTTGATTAACCTGTGTTTCCTTGATCTAAGTTGATTTTAATTTTCATTCAATTTACATTTCCTGTTTTCAACCTCTGGTTCCTTGATCTATGTTGATTTTAATTTCCAGCAATTTAAATTTCCGTTATCAACCTCTGGTTCCTTGATCTAAGTTGATTTTAATTTCCAAAGAATTTAAATTTCCGCCATCAACCTCTGGTTCCTTGATCTAAGTTGATTTTAAATTTCATGCAATTTACATTTCGTTATCAACCTCTCGTTCCTTGATCTAAGTTGATTTTAATTTCCAGCAATTTAAATTTCCGTCATCAACCTCTCGGTTCCTTGATCTAAGTTAATTTTAATTTCATGCAATTTACATTTCCCGCTATCAACCTCTGGTTCCTTGATCTAAGTTGATTTTAAATTTCATGCAATTTACATTTCGTTATCAACCTCTCGTTCCTTGATCTAAGTTGATTTTAATTTCATGCAATTTACATTTCGCTATCAACCTCTCGTTCCTTGATCTAAGTTGATTTTAATTTCATGCAATCTACATTTCGTTATCAACCTCTGTTCCTTGATCTAAGTTGATTTTAATTTAATGCAATTTACATTTCCTGCTATCAACCTCTGGTTCCTTGATCTAAGTTGATTTTAAATTTCATGCAATTTAAGTTTCCTGTCATCAACCTCTGGTTCCTTGATCTAAGTTGATTTTAATTTTCTGGTACTTCAACTTCTGTTAACAATTTCTAGGTCATTAGTTCCCTAATTTCAAACACTAAATCGTCAAAAATATGAGTCTCAATCTTTACATAATTACCAAACGGAAATTTCTTTCCATTAATATAAATTATGTAAAGAGGGTCAGCTGTCGACACCATATTTTGGCCGATCCCCAAAATCAACAAGACTTTGAAACCGATCCCCAGCACTAGGTCTCCCTGGGCCACCCAATGACATTTCCGACTTCTCTTCATTTTTCTTCACCAGATGACCATATTTCCGGACTCTCCTTAAAAGGAATTGAATCAATGCTAAGTCCTAACATTCGTTAAAGCCCTGCCGATCTCTCAAATCATTTACCGATCTCTCAAACCCGCTGTCGAATTTCCGACTGGCCTGTATATCCTCGATCTCTGTTGATAAATGAAGTGAACTAGCATTAGATCTTTTCTTACTGCTTTATAGCCGATCTCCTTTCTAAGATCAAGAGCTAAGGTTTTGGTCTGCTTAACGAGGGTTCCAATCTTAAGTTTTCAAGTTAAATTTTCAATTTTAATCAAGTCCCATTCAAAGCATTTCTTCCCACCGATCTCATGTTATTGTGCTTTCCGATCTCTTATACTTAGATTAATAATTGCATTTTTGTCTTGTGTGCTCATACAATCAAATACTCGCATAAACAATGGTTTAAAATGTTCCGATCACAACCCTTCATTGAACAAAGAGGCATTCCATTTCATTTCATAATTTGTACAGTTATTCGGCCGGGGATCACCCCACTGATTTACATTCTCGCTTCACTCTCTCTCACCCTCGGCTTCCTCCTCACCGCCCTCATCGCCGCCTCTCAGAGCCGTGTCGGCCATCCAGAGAAGTCCTCTTCAGGTAGCGCTCGAGTTCGGCCAAGAGGTCCTTGTGAGCATTCACATAGGCTCCGGCCATCCTCGCCACCATCTCCTCGTCTTTCTCCTTAAGCTCCTCATCCTTCGCCTTAAGCTCCTCGCCTTTCTCCTTAAGCTCCTCGATGAGTTGGGCGACTGAGCAGCCTTCTGGCCTGGCTCAAGCGCTGGACTTCTCCGAGAGCCCGATCCCTTTCACCAGACACGAGTCCTGCTCGCCAGCCTGCCTTCATAGTACTTTGCCCGTCCCTCAACTTGAGATATATAATCCCGAGCGATGAGAGTTGGGATCGGAGGGAAGCCAATTCCTGATTTTTCTTCCCGATCTCCTTACCTGCACGCTGGACCTTTTCCCAAACCATGGTCCGATTCACTGTGCACTCCACATCTGCACTCATGGAGTGAGTCAAGATGTCATCAAGGTCGCCGAGGATAGCCTGTCCCGATCCTCCCGAAGAAAGATGGAAGACCCCAAGACTTGGGCAAAACCGGGTTCTCCTGCATACCCGTTATTCTTCAAAGACTCCATTAACTGGCGCCACGAGAGGAGGTCCTCCTAAGATTGAGAAGGCCCCTTCCGTGCTTGGGACAACCGAAGAGTCGGAGGTCGCTCTTCCGATCTAGGAGGAGATCGGACAGCTTCAGTGGTCGGCAGATCCAAGGTGGAGGCGGTCTCCTTGTACTTCCTGTGTTCACGACTGTGTGTTCAAGCATTTCAACGCTTCATCTCCTTTATCTTCCGAGATCTCCTTTCCTTCTTCCGCTTCCTAGAACCTCACCACCCGCCATACCGCACAAAGAAAAGGTTAGTGAGATCGCTAAGGTCGTGAGAACCGAGATATAGAAAATACCAATGCCGAGGTCGAGAGCGAAGTTCGCGGTCTTGGCCGTGAGCAATTGAATAGTCCAATGGTGCAGCCTCTGCAACACCGTGATCCAAACAAGAATACTTTTGAGTGGCGGCCCGACTCTTCAGATCCATCACTATTAAACTTTCCTCCCGACTCGTGGTAATGTGCTTGAAGCAAGGGCCCCGGTACCACCAACTACGGGAAGTCCTCAAAGCAATTTCTGATCTTTGCTCCTCGAATGAAGAAACGGTTCTTCCAATTCTTAAGGGATGAGGGCAGATCGGAAAAGAGCCCGCAATGAGGCTTCTCCCGAAAGAACCAAAGGTTCGCCATCCTTTCGGCGAGTTAGTCCAGGCAGCTCGGCGAACACCTTAGCTGTAGGTCTGATTCCCTTAGCTCGGCATAGACCTCGAAAGGCTACCAAGATCCGCCACGAGTTGGGGTGAATTTGAATAATGCATGCTCGGTGAAGTTTTAAGACCTCCTTGTAGAAATCATTTAGAGGGAACCTCGCATCGCCTTTAATCGCTCCTCGTACACCATAACCATGTCATTCTCTTCAAAGGAGTGATCGACACGAAGATCGCCGTGGCACTTAATTAGCTCGCATTTAATCAAGCCGAATGTTATATTCTTGGCTAAATGATTGCGCATCGGATTCTCGAAGAACCGACGGTAGCTCGCCTATAGGAGAGTCTCTCTCCTGAAGAAGGTGTGAGCCTTGGTGGTATGACCCGCCCCCGAGTTGGAGCGGAGGCCCTGGGAGGTTCTTGTTGAACGCTTGGCCCGACTGCCTCTTCTTCATCAGACGATGACCACGAGAACTGAATGGAAGGAGGGCTCGCCGCTCTCTGACCTTCGGCACCGCTCATTTTCAAAAGAAACAAAGAATTTAAATTAAAAAGAGGATCAAAGCCCTTACCGGAGTCTGATCGGCGTCGGAAGAACTTGAGAAAACGAGAGAACTTCGAAGTTGTGAGCAGGGGATTGAAAATCGAATGAGAGAACAACTGGCTAACCCTCCCACCCCTATTTATACTAGTCCGAGTATTTAATGCTCGCGAGGTTCTAGGCAACAGATCGATTGGTGGGACTCGACAATCGTTTCGACACTTCTCTCAAATATCCGAATGTTCAGAGATCGGTTAATTGGAGATCGGCATAATAAGTTAAATATTTTGAATAAAGGATCAGTTAAGTGTCATTCAGGTAAAGAACCAGATCGGATAACCACATTAGAGATCGGAAAACAATCAATGCAAAAATAATAAGATGATAACCGACAAAATAAAGTCTTTATTTTCAAAAGATCGGATTACATCATTTGGGCGATCTCTAGGGATCGGATTACACTAAAATTGGATCACATCATTTCTGTGATCTCTAGAGATCGGATTGCATTGAAAATAAAATACATCATTTGGGCGATCTCTAGGGATCGGACTACAATAAAGGTCTAACTACATCATTTGGGCGATCTCTAGAGATCTGATTACATTTTAGGATTACATCATTTGGGCGATCTCTAGAGACCGGTGGAACATCCTATCTAAAAGGCCTATGTCAAAGCCTAGTCTCGTGGCTGAATCAAAAGACGTGTTTGACCAGGAGACCGGCTGTTGGCATCGGATAGATGTGCAGCTCAGATGGGGTGACTATGACTCCCATGAAGATGAGAGACATCGTCACCGATGTTACCACCAACCACCGACCGGCTTAACACCCAATGTGGAGGAAAACCGCTTTAACACTCAATGTGATGAGAAACCGAATGAACTCGCTTGAGCGACTCGAGATCGGTACAACCAAGGTCCGCAATACAGATCGGTCAAATCCAAACCTCTCACCATCGCCGCATAAGGTCATTCGATCACCGGATCGTGAATTTCATCGGTGAGTAAAGAAGTCCATCTAAAAGATCAAAGCCACGCTTATAGCCGTAACTTCCACCGAGCAATGAACAGGGAAAGTAAGAAAAGAAGAGAGGAAAATCAGATGAAAGAAATGTCTCTGTCGACAGGAGTATATATAGGGGAAAATGAGCATTTATTGCTGAGCAGAAAACGAAGCGAACGCTTCGGGAATCGAGGGACAATTAATACTTTGACTAGACCGGACCTGAAGAAGGGAAAAGATCGGAATAGTAGATCGGAAGGTGGGAGACCAGCATGAAAGGTCGGAAAGAACATGTGAAAGAGATCGGAAAGAGGAGGGATCGGTAGGCAAAAAGAATAAGACAAATTCCAATAACCGTCGTCAGAATCAGAGCCGAGGTAGTTAAGGCGCTGCGCATTTAGATCTCACCGCACGCCTAAGAATCGCCGCACGTCGACAGTGCCGTGGTATGTCATGACACCTGTACATCCCAATCTCCACCGTTGATCCCACTTGTAAGGACAAACCCGAACCCTTAGATCAAGAGAGGAGACGACAAGCACCATCGTCTTCGCTCTTAACCCCTGATCGTTCGACAAGGAAATTTGGGACCGCTGATGGAAAGAAGAAAAGGACAAATATTATGAAGAGTGATCTCAACCATTCATTTTGATTCTCTTTAATTCCTGAACCTCCGATCATGTCCTTCGAAATCTCGACCCTCCATCTCCCTCAAATAAATCCTGACCCTTCACGAAGAGCACCCGATTCCTATAAATACCTGCATAAAAACTGTTCAAAAGACGGGCAAGAAAAATAGACAAGAGGTCATTATTATAGCAGAGGAACTCAAATTTCATTTAGTTTGCTACTCGCTACTTAGAAGTGTCAATCAAAAGACTTTTGAAACTAGTTTTCTGAAGTGTTTTTCTTGAAAAGATTCTGAATACTGGAACTCTACATTTCCAGTTTGTTCATTATCTGGTCACACTCTCACTTTCTGCCTTTTATCATCTCTGTCCAAGCTCAACTTCATTCCACTCGGTTCTTTTCATCTTGATCTGATTGCATTTTAGCTAAGCACCCTCCAGTTCACGAGGAACACCACCCCTCAGGCCAATCAATCCTTGCCTTATCACTATTTGACACCCCATTGTTATTTTAGTAGCTTTGGCTCCTTACAGGTAAGAGCTCATACTACTGTTTTATTAAGTGCTTACATTTACTTTCTGCATTTTCTTTGTTCTTCTCACATCTGTGACTTCCTACTTTTGCACAAACGATCCCCAAAGAATGTTACTGTAAGAGCTCATATCACTATTTTATCGAGTGTCTGCATTTACTTTCCGCATTTTCCTGTGTTCTTCTTACATCTGTAACTTTCTTCAAGACTATTTTTGCACAAACGATCCCCAAAGAATGACACTCCCAAATCATCTATTTAGTGATCAGCCATTTTTATTAATCTTCATCTTTTTGAAAGCAAGTTTTCTAACTCCTAGTAGTATGTAAATGGTTGGGCAAACGAGGTAGTCATGACTTAGAGGTCTCCTTTAAAAGAGAGGACCGAATAACACGTTAGGAAGATAGCCAAACTATTAGGTTGACGAAATGTACCATTCGACAAAGATGTCATAAATTGGAATAAAACCAAAGTAAACGAAATGTAATAGGTCGGGCATCAATAGATATTGGTAAAATGAACGCATGGAAGGTCGGTAAATCAAGTCTAGTTTTCCTATCTAGTCAAAAGGTATCGAGAAGCCTTATCCTCAAAGATCTTAGAACGCCAGAATCCTTAGCTTTAGGTTCTTATGTCATGTGGTTGAAATTAAAAATCCGGGAGATCGGAGAAATCCCTTCTAGGCTCCTGTTAATCTGAAAGAGATCGGAAGAGAGTTCTTATCCGGTCTCAATCCAAAATTTTAATAAACGTAAAAGAGATCGGAGGAGAGTTATTATCCGGTCTCCCTTCAAAATTTTAATAAACATTAAATAGGGATCGGAGGAGAGTTCTTATCCGGTCTCAACTCAAAACATTAATAAATAACTCTAAAGGAGATCGGAGGAGGTTTCTTATCCGATCTCCCCTCAAAGTTTTAATAAATAACTTAAAAGAGATCGGAGGAGGGTTCTTATCCGGTCTCCCCTCAAAATTTTAATAAACAACTTAAAAGAGATCGGAGGAGAGTTCTTATCCGATTCTCACACCCGTACACTAAGGTTGTCTCATTTACTTATGTATCTGGGTGATCCAAATTTAGTGAAAAATCAAATATTCCTTTTACCAAAAGGATTAACATTGCCGTCTAAGCCCTCCTAACTAATTTATAAAGGACGCAGAATTAAATCTACTTACCCTTATTAAGGGACGAGGTGGGGTGCCTAACACCTTCCCCACCCGTTTACGGACCCCAAACTTAGAATCTCTGTTTTGAAGTGGTTTCATTTTTTAATTTAACTTCTCAAATGGTTTTCTTTAGTTTCCCTCAAAACTAAGGTGGCGACTTCTCACTTTTTCCCACTTCGGTGAGTGATCGTCCAGGCGACCGCAAAATCTATTGCATGACTTGGCGACTCACTGGGATCATCCCGGTCTAGTGGTCCAAAAGTAGGTTTAATTTTGTCTGATCAAATTATAGTTAGATAGGCTCACTAGGCGATGTCTTATATGTTAATTATTATTACTGCTAACTATTTTGTTTTGCCTGTTCTATCTCTTACAGTGCTCTTCATTTCAAAAAGAAAAAAAGGGAAAAAATGGAAAAATAAAATCCCCCTAAATTGGGAAGAGGTAAAGGTGTCCCTTCACACACCGAACACTCACACAATGTCCTCACACACTATGGTCCTAACCCGAGCTTTCTTACCCTTTTAGGAAAGTAGGA